>NC_140920.1:27274225-27420705 GCF_045865225.1 Trachurus japonicus | reverse complement strand
TTTCCTACCGTCACTCTGCCACTGAACGTAAAACCATGGCGACACCACATGGCAGCCAGCATCAAGCTTACCCGCTCTGAATGATATGAACGTCAAATTCAGAGCTTACCGGAACACTTCAGTTTGTTGATGGGGGTGACTGATTAATGAAAAACATACTTTTGAACAAAATGATCGTTTTTCGTGAATAGATAACAGGAGAAGTTACACGATGTCCCTTGAATGGTGTGTAGTTATGTATGATTGTATGATAAATAAGCTGGAACACATGATAATCACAAGATGTTGAAGGTATCTAAAGTAAAGTGAGAGGTTCGTTCTAATATGAGTTGTTTATAGCTGTTTTCATATTTATAGACATGTTGTCACGGATGAAAGTCCAGATTCTCAAGCTGCCATGCAGTGCGTCATGACGGGAATGGAGGTAGAAACCGATTGCTGTCACAGCCTCTGACACGCTCACCTATAATGTGTGATAAATGTATTTTTTCAGATACTGCCCCATTTCCAAGTGGACTGTGTGCTCAGAAATATCGAAGTATGAATTCAACTGCAATCTCCACCGAGCTGTCTGGTTCCTCGGAACAAGTCTCTTAATGCCTCCTCGTTCAGGGCTAAAATTAGGCTGAGACAATTCTATCCTGAGCCAGGCTGCGGAACCGCGCTCTGAACCTGTGAACACATTGTCACAGTACATCTTATTAAGTTGCGATAATAAGAGCACTCCATTAGTCTAAAGACCTCCCTTGAAACAAATAGCCCCTGAATGAGGTGAGGTGGTTTCACCTGTTTGAATGCAGCACCACTTCAAAGAGGATCTCTGCGCCAGTAGTCCATTGATTGAAAACACATTCTCAAAGCAGGCTGAGTTGTGTTGTGTGCACTTTCCGCTGTATAAACCAGAGCTGCAAAATTATATTGATTTCTTTGCAGTCAGACAATTTTATGGCTACCAGTCTTTTTTTTTTTTCTCTCAAGGCAGGCTGCTTAATCAAACTCTCTTCTAAATGAACCGTTGGACAAAGCTCCTCTGAGGCAGACACCTAAAGTATCCACAGTACAAGAGAAGAGGTGGTAACAAGATAAAAATTTTGCAGTAACCAAGGTCTGTGAAATATGAATTCATCATGCTCATCTGCAGCACTATCTCTGAAAAAAAATGTTCTGAAGCATTCCATGTAGATAAAAGACAGTTTTCAGGAAACGAATAATAAAAGTTATATCATGACGATGACGTCAAAAAAAAAAAAAAAAACATCCTCTGCTTTCTGAGTGTTAAACTTTAAACTGCAATTTTAAAGTAGTTCAGGGTAAATAGCCTCTGAACAAGAAAATGAAAGATCTATAATACAGAGCACTTTGTACAGGACAGATATTACCAAGTCCTTTGAGAGTGCTTCTCCAAGGTGAAGACAGATGGTAACAATGAGGAGAGTAAACCTTGCCTGCATGGATCGCAGCCTTTGTTATGCCCTTTCTTCCTTTATAGATCACTCACGAGAGTCACTGAAAGTCTCTAATAAGAAGATCAAAGAGCTGGTTCCATTAAATTTAAAACATCCACGGGGACGCCTCCTTCACGTTTGTTCTGTGAAAACCAACATGGATGGATGTCCACAGTGAGCCTGATACCGCAATATCAAACATGCCAAAGGAGGTGATAATAATAGTAATACTAAAATATTCTCAAGTTACATAACTCATTATTCATTAGATTTTTCACAATTCCCTCTAGTGACTGGTTTGGTACCAGTGTTATCAATATTTTATATTACAGAGTAGTCAATGCATGATGTGTCAATAGATTTTCTGCAGGGTCAAATCACAACAGTGATGTAAAAATAACATAAATGGCATTTAGAATAGCCTATGTGTTGTGTAGATTATTTCCATATTGGATGTACAGTTAAAGCTCTATTGAATTACATACTTTCAGTCTTTTTGTCCTTTTATTGTAATAAGCAGCTGGATTTATTTATTTATTTTTTTAAATATCATTTCAAATTTTAAATATCATATCCCTATGTGCAAGAACATGCTTGTCCTTCTGGGCACCACACAGAATGTTCTATAACACAATAAATAAAATAAAATAAAATAAAAAGATGTGTGAGCTCCTTTAAGAAAATTTACATTTAGCGATTTTTATCCAAAGCAACTGTTCAGTGTGGGTACATCAGTACAGCCTCAGTGCAGTGGGAGACCTTGGTGTCGGTACAAAGTACTACGTCTATTTAATAAGTGAAGGAGATCAGTTGAAGAAGTGCAGCATAAGTGCTAGTTATGCTCGTTGGGTTGTTAGAGGTGTGAGGTGAGCAGGTGCTCTCTGTAGAGATGAATCTTCAAGAGACTCTTGAAGATAGAGAGCGATGCCCTGCTCCGAGTAGCTTGTAGATTCAGTAGCTTGCTCCATCGTCAAGGAACCACAGACCAGGAGACTCACTTATAAAACCTGTACTATGAAAACCTGAAAGCAGCGTAGCCTACGCAAGAAATACATTGGATTTAAAGGAGAGATATTATGCCCCCTTTCCACGAATTAAAATAGTTCCCAGGTGTCCTAAAGACATGTCTGTGACATGCTTTGGTCAAAATACCCTGAGAATCAAACATCACAGCTTTCAGTCCTGTTCAGAACGGCTGGTTTCAGTGTCTGTCCCTTTAAATGCAAATGAACCACTGCTTGCCCCACCTCACCCCTTCTACTGGTCCCAGGTAGGGGTGGTATTATGCAAATTTTAATGCTAGTTACATCACTGGAAGAAAACTGAGGGAACAGCTCGTAAAACCACATGGATTTCAATCAGGAAGCCTGGACATTACAGATTTTTTTGTCAATTCTCACATTTTAGGGGCCGGAAGGCAAGACAAACACCCAAATGAGTTGCCACACGAGTTCACCCGAGAAAGGAAAATAAATTTGATTGGTCGTTAGTGAGCAGGCGGGATATGGGCGGGACTGAGCTCGGTACGTGTGTGTGTGTGTGTGTGTGTTTAGCTAACATAGCTAACAGTTAGCTAGTAGACTTGCTACGTTATAGCTTGCTAACTTAGCTAGCTAGGCTAAGTGATGGGCTGTAGGGATCTGGAGGAGGAGAGTGGAGTAGGGACGGAGGAGAGTTTGTGTCGGTGGTGGTGGACGAGTCTCCTCCATCGTACCCCTCGTTTTTCTCAGACGTTTGATTGACGGATGACAGATCCAATATCACTGGCTGATGAATCGTGAGCAACGTGATGCATAATTTGTGCGCCTCCATTATGCAATGCGAAAAAAAACTACCCCACTTTCACCCCGTATTTACTTGAGAATAGAATTTTGCGCAAAGTTTGGCCTATGTCGTCTGATAGATGAGTGATTACACTAATTTTAAGACCCATTATGGGCTCAAAATCTATTTTCTTTTCTGAATACCTTTAAAGAGTGATATTTCCATAATATGTTCCATTTAAAAGACAGTGCAAACGCACACCTGCAAGAAATGCTCCCTTAATAAATCACAGTCAAATTGGAAATTTCACCAAGGATCCACTGCATATTATGCCCTTGATTATGCCCACTTTTACCACAAATGGTCAATGCGAGCACCCCCAGAGTACTGATGCATATAAATGACCCTGTTGATCAACGGTTCTTTACAATGAATCATGGAAACGAGCGATAAGAAAGGGAAGAAGAGGAACTTCTCCATCACAGATCGAGGTGCCTGTGGGTGAAGTGGAGGTCAGCAGAGAAATTGTTTCTGTTTGGTGGCCCCAGCAGTGAGGTCACCACCGAAAGAAAATATTGTGAGGGGAGACTTGTGTAGAGAGGCCGGGAGCTGATCCTCTGTGCCATACTGTGCAGAACGACAAACACCTTGACGATCTGGGAGAGTGTTTTTGGATGGTTGGGGTTAGAGGTGAGAGTACAGAAGCATGGATGGTGTTTCCGCACATCTCCTCAGTGTAAATATCATTAGACTTAGAATTACCAAGCCCTCTGAGCTGAGACACTACCACATTTGTCAGGACCAAGTTACAGTCACATATGTCTAAGACATTCATTTAATGCATGTGGTTTCTTGTTTCTATTTACTGGAAGATGGAGCCCTCATCACAAGAGTAATGTCAATTGCACTGATTACTGTACACTTGGACAATGGAGCAAACTGCCTTTGGATATTGACCTATTGACCTACAGTAAGTCATTGAGGGGGGTTTTAGCTGAACTAATCTACATTTTTACCTTAATTAAACAGCTTTGGCGTAATTGTGATGGTTTAATAAATGCTTTGGAGGCTCTCTTCCTTCCACCTAACGTCTCTTGGCTGAACACCAATCTTACAAGATCAGCTCCATTGCCCCAGTGTCCCAGCTGCAGTCTCTGCGGCACCGCGACACAAACGCGCCCTGTAACCCATAATCTCTTGTTTATGATAACACTACACAAATATACATGTCATAACTAGGGATGGGTATTGATAAGAATTTAACGATTCCGATTCCATTATCGATATTGCTTATCGATTCGATTCCTTATCGATTCTCTTATCGATTCTCTTATCGATTCTCATTGGGTGAGGGAATAAAAGAGAAATGGGTTTGTTTGCATTAATGCAGTGGTTCCCAACCTTTTTTGGCTCATGACCCCTTTTGACATCACAAATTTCTGGTGACCCTCATTCAAGATGAGCAAGCTCAGATATTTGTATATGCTGCATTTATTTGATCTTGATTTATATTCAAGAAAGTGGAATGTATAAAGAATATAGTTGTTTAAGATTGTGAAAAATAATTAGTTTATTTAAAAAAAAAATTTAATCAATTACTAGACATTTAAGGCGATCCCATTTGAATTCCAGGCGACCCCACATGGGGTCCCAACCCCAAGGTTGAAAACACTGCATTAATGGCTCTAACATTAAAAAAGTTGACAGGACCGACCTGCCTGGACAGGTTAACACTATAGACCACTGTGGCTGTGGGCCAGCTGTGCTCACAGGAGGAATTTAACAATGTTTCCATTACATGGTTTTTATGCATCTGTATCTTCTCACTAGTTATTGTTTTCATAACGTTCGTTTTTATGCGGAGTGAGCGAGCGAGCGAAAGAGAGAGAGCGCGCGAGAGAAAAGACACAGGGCGCAGCTACCGTTTCACGTGGCTACGACGAAACCTGAAAGGAAGTGGTTAGAATGAAGAGAGAAAAACAGAAAGAATAGACATGTAGCCTGTTCAGGAGACGTTGACCTGTCCTCTCGACGTGAGGGAGGGAGGACCGGATGGAGGCTCACAGGTTTAGTGATGAGGAAACGTCACTGTCAGCTGCATCTGTCAGCAGCTCCGCTCCACGCAGACACGCCACTAACTTTATTTTGTGAGAACAAACGGTGACATGTGGATATAAACACTAAGCACCCCCATTTATAATGATGATTGGTTTTAACGTAACGTAACGTCATGTAATTAATCAATTCATGCGCGAGTTTCTGAACCAAACAGAATCGATAAGGGAATCGTTAAAGCAGACACGCACACGATTCCAAGAATTGATCCAAGCTGGAACCGGTTCCGAAGAGGAACCGGTTTTCGATACCCATCCCTAGTCATAACGCGTATATGATAAATAACTTTATCCACCGCTCCATGGATTGCTGTCTCGCCGGCTTTGTTGAAAACAACTGCACATGGCCGAGAGGAGGGTTAGCAAAACAGCTTGCAAAGTTCCCCTTTAAAACCGAGATTGGTAAGAACCTGTATTCATGCTGGGATGGTGCCGTTGGTCTGTCTGACACTGAACCCAGATCAGTACATAGATCAACAGAACAGTATCTTTTATCCAGTCATCATCATGGGCAGGAAGATTGACCTGGTCTTTACACACTTCCCTCTGACCCTCTGTTCAACCATTCTTCAGGCAGCTCCAGAGCCTCCATCATGAAGCACACCACAGCATTTATACATTCACCGCCATCAGGCTGATTCATTCACTTCACCAAACTGATTGCAACAATCAGTGGAAGCCCCTCCCACACCCCAGGGTAACGTTTGGAATTAGGAAAATGGTGTGTGAATACAATGTATTGATTTACATGGTGTCTCCAGTGCACTCTGTGCTTCAGAACACAGCTGTGTTTTACACACAAAATATATTAAATTAAATTGCACATGCTAATATCAGAACATTTAATCAAATATGTCTACATGTGTCAATTAAATATACAAAGGATCTCACATTTAATAACTGTAATCTGTCTTCAATAAACCACCTTCACCACCATCTGAGAACCAGGTTTCCCCCTCTCACCAAAATGTTTATGGGCAAGTTGCTGTACAGGTGCACACATCGTCCTGTCATATGTGTTTTTAAAGATCCTAACCTTTGTGGGCAGTGGTGTACACATCTTTCAGGCCCTGTTCTGTGCGTATGCATGGAGAAGCGTCGGGCTGTGTGATTGATCTCAAGTAGCTGGTCACTCTGAAGTTAGTGTTAGTGAATTAGTGTTAGTGACTTGAATTTGGTTCTGATGGCCCTTGGAGGATGATTGACGGAGGCACATGTGCCCTTTTGTGCTTATGGCAGCCACACTCTGGAGACTTCCACTGTGTGATGAACAACACAGTGACTGAGGTGAGGGATCCCTGGTTTGAATGGAGAGCTAGGTGTCATACTGAGTCAGATAAGATCTGATTTCTCTCAAAGTGTAAAGTGTCACGGCAGATGCAATATGGTCGGTGGCACAAAGTCTGTATGTGTTGATGGACCCAATGTGTGTGTGTAAAATATGTTTTGGATATTTTGGAAATCCTACTAACATGAACAATTGAAATTATATGTATAAGTACAAGTACTTTTCAGATTTTTTTACATGAGATAACATCCAGCTTCCTCTCCTGTCAGTCAGCTGTAACAGGTATTAATTTTGTTGATTTTATGTTGATTATTGTTAATTTATTTAAACAAATCCACACACACTAATAAGAAACTAACTGAAACCCTCATACCTAGCAAATCCAGACACAAATGTTAACGGTGTGGCTCCATAAATGATTCCTTGACTATATTTTAACTTCATTATGCAAATGAAGGACTGTCCTCATTTACTTTCCCATCAATATGTTAATGATGTTTGTGTCAAATACACTTTTCTCTCACTTCCTTCTTTGATCTGATTGTTTTGAAATGAGAGTTGATGTCCTTTTTTGTGATAATGTGAATTTTAATTGTGACAACATTCCACGTGAAATATTTTACCTCCAAGATTTCCAAGGACATCAGCTCAGCCAATCACCAATTAGTGAAGACTCAACATTTTAAAGTTTGAATTAAAAATACATCAGATCATGACCTCATTTACATTTGAATTTTGCCACACCTCTGGCACAAAATAATAATTTAAATTCTAATAAGAAAAAATAAATAAATAAAACTGAGGAAAAGTTTTGCTATCCCAAAGTTCAAGTTTGCTTTAATACATGAATTGGCAGTGGAAAGATCCAAGAGATCGTTGACTCTAACCCTAACTCCAATCTAATCATGTCCAGTGTCATAGCCCTGCTTTAAAAACCATTTGTCATTCAGCTAAAGCTTCCATCCCCTCACCACAGCTCAGCAGAGACCAATTGCGGCCAAAACATAAAAGTGAAACTTGTACTAAAAAGGAAACTTGTGATTGAAGTCAAGACTGTGGATTTTGTCCACAGTTTCTCTCTACTACACAGAAACAATCCAAACACCAGAGACCAAAGCTGATATGATATGAGGCCAGTCAGAGAAATCCCACATTACGTTTGATCACTTCAGTTACAGCGTGTCATCGTGGCTGTGGTTTGGTCTGACTCTGGATGTAAATGCCAGCATTTCGCCTTTGGAAAAGTCCGACTCACTACAGACCATTTCACCAGCAAACACTCCTACATGTATGTCCTGTCAGGAGATTAACACACGGAATGACACATCCTCACAGACTGCACTTCATGCACTGCATCTTAAAGGTTTGTGTTACTAGGTTTTATTATTGAGCTTCATTAGAAAGCTTCAAATCACTTGACTATGCTGAAAAACAATGTATTAATATTATTACTTTGATCTATATTAATTTATGTATGATTGGAAGTGTTACATTTGGTCCATTGGTCCTCCAATGATTCCGTTATCTATCTCTTTTTCTTATTTTATAGTTCATTTGGTCATAATTAAGTCTTAGCAGACTTTTTTTTATCACCACATTCCTTGAATGGATTGTACAGGTACATGATAAATATCTCTTCAACAAAGAAATTCACTTGGATTGATGTGATATTTAGGGGAAAAAAAACAGGAACAACAACATTTATTATTTTATAAATTGACAGCTTCATCTTATCGTCCACATACAGTATTTTAGCATTGTGATGTGACCGCCTTTGTGGGCAGTAACATCAGCATCTGAAGTGATAAGCGTCTGGTGCGGTGTGTCGCTCACATTCAGACAGTGCTCATGTTGGAAACCAACATCTGAAGATGTCTGTGATGTCTCCTGATATGAAAACATCTGACGATTCAGGTGATGGTTGTGTACTGTATAGTGGCGATGTTCTTTTTTTGTTTTTTTTCCAGGATGCCTCACACTCATTAGGTTTCCTGAATAAATAAAACGTTATTTCATCTTATTTTTTTGTTTCTTTTTTTTTTTTTTTTGCTAACCTTGACACATCTGTCCAAGTTATCATTTCGTCATTTCCATTTCAAAGTAACAAGGACACATCTCTATTTTAACATTTGAGGATGATCAACCAAAAGTGTATGAATAGAGTGTCACCAGTGCTTTAACTTGTTTTAGTTTCATCAGCCTTGTTTGTAAGACAAAATCTCTATGAATAATTTATTGGATGTCAGCTTAATCCCCATTTACCCTTCCTGAATGACAAAAGCATACAGCAAGTGTGTCAGCAGAGCTTCTATTCTGCTGTGGTGCTAGAGGCCGAGGCAGAACCTCTGTTTGTGGAATAAATAAAGTTTCAGATGTGCTCAATACAAACTGTCAGGTTATGACACGTTGGAATATTTTTGTTGTATTGCTAATTATAATAACAACACTGTGAAATACACAGAGTCCTGTTTGAATCTGTGTTCTCAGAGAGACGAGACAAGAGCCAAGTAGAGTGGCTTAACGTGCAACACTTCCTGCTGATGTGTGGAAGGCAGTGTATTGATTTTATTATACATGTATATATGCTGATGTTTGTTGAGGGTGGCTGGTCAAAGGGTATCGTATTAGATTTCTGGTTGTGTATGTTTTTTTTTTCTTCCCCTTGTGGCCTGAACGTTGCCATGACATAAATGAGTTGTGCATGTATGCAAATGGATGTGTGCCAGGACGAGAACGTGCCTGATAATAGTCTTGCAGCTGACTGGCCCCTCAGTGGATATGAACCATGATGTTGCGCCTACGCTGCAAGGAGATAATTTTAGACTTTTTGTTTCTAATTTTTATTGGCAACTTTAAATCTCGGCTAAAAATCTTGTTTATTTTCTCAATCTTATGGTACAATTCGACATGTTGTTGCCTATTTTTGTTAGTTTTATTGTATCATTGTGATTATTTCATTGGGCTAAGAGCTAAGCTACAGAGGCCAATGGGATTTCTTGGTTTCCCTCATCAAACTCATCAAATACACAATCCAACAACTCCAAAACGCTCTGGTGGACAAGTTGTGACCTGCACATTCACCACGCTATGAGATAATAATGGAACGTTACGAGACAGAGTTGTTTTCAAGGTAAATTCATGCAAAACCGCGGATGCGTGTTCCCGTCGGAGGCAGTTTTTTGGTAATCAGTCTCTGCATTTGCCTCAAAAACAACTATGTCTCTTATCATTCCGTTATTATCTCATAGCGTGGTGAATGTGCAGGTCACAACTTGTCCACCAGAGCGTTTTGGAGTTGTTGGATTGTGTATTTGATGAGTTTGATGAGGGAAACCAAGAAATCCCATTAGCCTCCGCAGCGTAGCTCTGAGCAGCTTGCGGCTCTGCTCTGCCATTCAGTTTGCACCGACAATTAAAGGTAACGAACCTACTGCTAAGACTAGGGATTATTGCAATGGGCCAAATTGCCAGAATGTTGAACTATCCCTTTAAGTAAAAACTGAATTGACTTCAACTGAATTGAACTCAATTGAATTACCGTGATTATAATATGGTTATTTTGGCCTGTGTCTCCCCTGATGCTGGAATATACATCAATTTATTGAAAAGCACTTTGTAAAAAACAACTTATCTGCTCCTGTTGCTACTTGGGCCTTAGGGAAGATGTGTCTCAGCCACCCCCTCATCAGGAATTAACATATTTGTTGGAAACTGGTGCCCAATCTCACAGTTATCATGAAAATAGTAGTCAAATGTGAAGAACACACATGACTCGAAGTCAAGATGCTCAAGATGAAGAACAGGAAAAAGAAAGAAGCACAAAGACGGTAGCTGAATATCTGTCCAAATAAAGTAAAACAAAATAAAAATAAATCAAACATGTGAAAGAGTGCCAGGTATTACAGGTATGACCCGCTGGTTGGTTTATTTGAGGCAGCCCTCCACAATATCGACACTGACTATGTATTGATTTCACATTTTTTAAAACTATTTCAAATGGGTAAAATCTTGTGTTATTGTCGAGCTATGCGCAGCGTATTGATTCGCTCGGCCCTCTCTCTTACAAGCATTGACAACGGGCCCGTCTGTGCACAGCTCCTCCTCCTCTCCGCGGACACGCTGAATCAAAACATGATCATGCGTGGGAGGAAAGAGTGTTGTTGGCTTTTCCCCACAGAGACGACGGTTGGCATCGCTGCTAGTCAGTATCGACCGCCTGTGCGAGTGGATAATGTTAATGTTAACTCTTTAACACTGACACTTGGTGTTTGTGGCCCCTCAATCCAGATGAATATTGAGCAAATGTTCTCCGAGACCGGAAAGGGCTCGTCCTGAGGAAGTTGCGAAGAAAGTCTGGACCAGAGGCATTAGCATAACAAGAGTACATAGAAAAGTTTGCAAAATACATGTGGGGAGGCTGAACGGTCCCACTACTGTGATTAGCTGTCCAATTAATTTGTTTCCAATATTTCCAGGCTACAACCAGAGCCGCTGTGGCAGCTGAAGCAGAGAGGGTCAGGGAGGGATGGCAGCCAGTGAGGAGAGAGATGTAGGAGAGGAGGCAGCCAACACGCTGAGAGGACAGACTGACAGCAAACAGAGCAGCACAAGGGGCACTGTTTAGAAAATGCTGTCCCCCTGCCCTGTCCATCATTTCAAATGGCTGTCCAACGTTTGGACAATAAAAAAAAAAACAAATGTTCCTTTTGTCTATGCATCTTTATTCTGTTTACACCATAAATTGCCCACAGTATTGGGCTGTGTGCTCCTGTCCCTTCCTACAAAATGTCTGTGCACGCAAAGTGTTTGTGTGAATGTGTCTGTGGAGTCATCAGATTGATTTTGTCTGGCCCCAATTTCCTATAAAGCATGTTAAATTTGCTTTTAATAGAGGTGCAACCTCATGTCGTCTCTGAGAGAGAACCGCATGTGCTTCAAAGAGCGCCCCGAGTAAATCAGCAGCCTATAATAAAATTATATTTCATCCACTGTGGGGGTGCTGCAATCTCTACAATCTGTCAAAGTCATTTTTATTCATTCGTGTTTTAAAGCACAATTATTTTATGAAAACCTAAAACAAATCTAAATGTATAGTTGTGTTTCAACATAGGACATATGTCTGCGTTAGAGCAGAACAGCTGTGTAATGTTTATAGAAAAGGCATTAGGCAAGCTGCCATTTATATATGTCACCAATTAAAACTGAATTTGGAGAAAATCTGCAAAATAGCAAGCAAATAAAAAGCAAAAACAGGTCTCTCCACTACTGTTATGTGGATAATCATTAAGATAAATGGCAGGTGATGAGGATTTGGTGGATATTTTCTCAAATGCTCAATAACTACGTCTGCTCCCATTTTATCAATACACCAACTGTTCCTCCACAGGCAGACCTGATTTTTTGGGTTGTTTTAATAATAGGAGGATATAAACCCATCCCTATTTCAGCCAATATTCATTTGCATCTTGGCAAACTGGCACCATTAACAGTATGGTGAAGCAGCTCAGGTTTGCAGTACTGAACAATTATCACTGGATTTCTGAAATGCTGGAGAAAACTTGAAAGCATACCAATTCTTAGGCACATTTATTAATGAAGACCTGTGAATTATAACAAATTGTAAATCGCTGAATGTTAAAGTTTGCGTATCATGTCCACATGTTCAGCCTTCCCTATGTGTTAGGACTCAGTGCAGTGTCACACTGCCACACAAACTGCAGCAGTTGGCATGAGGATTTTCAGCTGGCTCCTACCCCATGATTACACTTAACGTGTTATGTCAGGCAAAGGGTGTTTGGTCCTGAGTGCACTTCAAATTTCCAAATTTGTATTAACCTCCCTACATCATGGTGATTCTGCACGGAAAGCAATGATCACTGCATGATATCTGACCACCGTTAAATGGGAAAGTGGGTCAAGACCAAAGCAGTGCTGAATCTGGCTTCCTTTGGCTTCTGAAAGAAAACGCCACTTTCTATCACTAAACTATTCAAATATTTTAGAGAATGATTAGTGCATGTCTAGAACCCGGAGTGACAAAGAGAAACTTCAGTTCACACTTTCCATATGGCGCGTCACCCACCCACGGCAGGGATTCATCAGAGACACAGTTTCTGTATTTTTATACATTAGTCATTAAAGTACTCAGTGTATCTCAGTGTGAGTCTACTCGTATATAGAACATCAAAACTTTCCCATTGTCCTATGAGACAAAACAGCCAAATAAACATCAGAGTTGTATTCCTTGTGTCCTAATTCTTGTTTCAGCTCACATACACACATGTACACACACCTTTCTCAGATGTGCTCATGCAAGAAGCAAATCTCTATCAGCCGCTGCTCTCTGGCTGACCCTGACCTCTCACCTCCTACAGGGTGCTGAACTAAACATTATTTTCCCACAGGGATTTACAGAGCATCACATGTTAACCTTAGGGCTGAAGTCTGCACAGTGTGTGAGTGTGTGTTTATCCCTGCTGTGGTCTCCTCAGGATTAATAAGCAAACTGTATCTGGGAGTGAAAGGAGATTTCAGCAACATCTTTCTCATTATCGAACACTACAGCCAATGAGCCAATCTTTCCGAATAGACAGAGGGAAACAATTTATCATGTCGTGTCACTTTTAGCAGTGTCTGACTTGTCCACTCAAGCATACAAATTCACACAGCGATGACCATTATGTCACAATTTATTTTCATGAAGCTATCAGGAGAGTCTGAAATATATATCAGGGGACTATTTCAGTGAAGGGACAGTTAAAGGGATAACGAGGAGTTTTGAAAAAGTGAAGCGTTTTCACACTACATTTATGAGCCTCCGCGCGCACCGTAAAATTCTTTGACCGGCGCAAGACAGACTCATGTTTTCATTCATCAATAATCAAAGTCAGAGGTTCAAAGAGGATCACATACCATCGTAGTTCCGACCATAAATGGCGATTCAGCGGCGTTATTCTCATAACTCGCCACAAAACCGAAAGTAAGGAAACGCTGGTCGGCTCGACCAGCATTTCCGCCACCACTAATAATAACAAAATAACGATAGAGGCAAAATTATATATTTATCGAAAATGGGCCCATTAACAAGTGTGGGTAATGGAGATTCATCCACATTAACGTGAGACTTTTAAATAACCAAATAGAAACTCCTCGTTGTCCCTTTAAAGTTTCCCCATTTTCAAGAGTAACCTCATAAAGAAAAACATAACAAGAGGCATCTCTAAATATTAGTTTAAGATTGAAACTGAAATAAAATATATATAAATGCTTCTCTTGTTAGTCAAACTTTTGCTTTTCTCCAGCACTTGTTTTGGTCACATCCGTGTGCGTGGTGAAAATTCTTTTCGGTGAAAAAGTTTGTACAAACGCATTTCCAGTAATCTCTAGATACTCTCTTTGATAGGCACTTGGTTGCTTGCATGGCAATAAGTAATGTGAGATTGTGTGATTACATCCAAAACATATTTGATTTTGCTGATAGCAAACCTGCAGGCGTCAGGATATATACAGTCAGCGCAATCTGAGGAGATGATCTGCAGTGACAGAGGCTGAAAATGAAAATGACCTTAATATTATCTTGTCTGAGAGGCAAAAACAATGATAGTCCATGAAACACGGACACTTTGACCTGTTTGTTTCATGAAAAAAATATATAAATCAATAATTAAAAATAAAGAAAAGAAACAAAAACTCCTGAGACTCCAGCTCTCTGAATACTTATTTTCTAAGATACTTCATTTTGGACCAAACACAGGTGCATCGATTCTGCATCACTAGAGTTATGCCAATAAACACAGTGAAATGAATGGCAACCAGTTCATTAGTTTGTGAGATAATGTATCTGAAGCTACAGCTGAACAAAGACATACCTTTATCAATCAGCCACAATGGTGAACCAATGGTTAAAGGTGAAGTGAATGTGATTGATTATCTTGCTACAATGGCACCTGTCAATGGGTGGGATGCATTAGGCAGCAGGTGCAGTGTTGAATCTCATCTATTCTGTTTTATCACAAATACAAAGGCAGGCAAAATTTGATTTTTTTTTTTTACAGTACAAAAAAAATAACAATGATAAAATGTTTAATACATGAATGAGAAAAGCAAAATGTCACCTTGAACTCTCCAGAGTGGCAAGTATTCCTAGAATAAAGTTTTGTACCTCAAGATAATCAATGAAAGGCGTATGAATGCCCGAGGTTTATTGACACATGTGGGTTGAAGGTTGGCTGGTGTGGTCCAGTTCCACAGAAGAGCAACTGCAGCATAGCGCTTTTCTATTCAAGTGAATGGGAACCAAGTGAATGGAAAGTGGGCATGATTTCATGTGTCCTTTGGTGAAGAATTGCAGCAACAACCCCGCAACACATTGTCACTGACCTTTACTATTCAAGTATTTCTCAGCTGTTTCAATGAACCCACTTTCCTTACTGCACTCTCGCCTGCTTTTGTTGTCACCTAGGCAACAGTGAGTCAGGGCCATGCTCAAGTTTTGGTTTTTACCGCTTGAGAAAGAGGTTTCGACCAATTGCAGTGATTGAGGATAGTCCTCTGACATGAACAGTCACTCAGGATGTTATTGACTAAAACACATATGTGCAAAGTGTAAGATGTATTTAGGGGGATGAGTGTGAATAATGTGTAGCTCCCAGCTCAGAGTGGCAGTGAAACATAAAAGGAAAATCCATTTCAAAAAGTGGATTTTTAAGAGTTATTTAAAGATGAGATGAGTCGAGTTTGTTGCCATGGTCTGCAAAGACCTATGTCTATATGTTTCCTTCATGACTGTGGAACAATACAGGGTCAAAGGGGTCAAAATCCAGTTTACACAAAAGGCGACTGGCTGGTCCAGCTTAACCTAGCTAAGAAAGCAGCAGTTGACGGAGACCACCAGATTTAATCTGTCTATCTGTCTGTCTAACTATCTATCTATTGAAACCTTTATTTAAAATCAAGCAGCATTTTAAAAATGCTCAAAAACACAACATATTGGGCCCTAGTTTCGTAGAACAGCCGCATGGGGTGTGTCCAGGCGCACTTTGCAAGTTTCATGCATGGCGCAGTCCGGTGCAGGCGTGAAGTGGGATTAACAGCCGATTTGGATCTTCACCAATCAAAGGAGCTCCTCTCCTCACCTTTAACTGCGCCGCGGGCGATGCGCGCTGCAAGTTTGTCATTTTATACTTTGACATGGACGGAGGAGACAGCGACGCCAGAGGCCGAACCTCTCCCAGGAGGAAACAGGTGTTTTGGTCCGGGAGGTCCGAGCTCAGAGTGGCCGAATAAGGAGTTTATTAATATCGTTAGTAAGAGAGGACAGTCCAACTATTGCGGACTAGTGAGACTTGTTGCGTATGAACTGATGAAGCCTCTTGGATAAGAGGCGAAACGTCATCCCAGACAAATACAAGTCCAGTTGCCTACGATTCAATTTGCCCAGAAAAGAACGATGACCTGGATGAATGAGAATATCCATAGACATCGTTAATCAGGTTTGCCCTGATATACTGAGAACTGTTGCCCAGTGTAAAAAAAAAACAAAAAACAAATAAAAAAACTCACATTTAGTAACCCTGTGTAAGAAAATTGAGAGGTGTACACTAATCTCAACATACACAAACACCATGCGTAACAGGGATGAAATCAGGAGCAACTCAGTGTAAAGGACGCATTGCCGAGCGTCTCTCTCTCTCGCTTTGTCTCTCTGTCCGTCCGTCTCTTTTTTATTTATTTTTTTCTGAAATGAGAGATGCTGAGTATAGGCTATATTATATTTAGTTTTTTTAGTTTTTCATTAGTTTGCATAACAGTTAGCCTGGAACTGTGGAAACTTGCACTGCGCCACAAAACTAGGGCCCATAGAGTCTTATAAAGTCTTAACATTGCATTTTCATCTCTGATCTTAAAGCAGAAGTAAGTGATATATTTGTGTTAATATAAGTCTTAAATAGTTATATCTTCCGACAGCAATCACTTACATAGAGTGTTTGGTCTGAAACACGGGTCTGTCAGTCACTCTGCTCTGCTCTGAGTCGAGGAGAAAACATTTATCGTATCCTACAGTTTTTATCCAATGAGGAGAGAGAACGGCATGCAGGGCTGTGTGTGCAGCCAAGGGACGCCGTGAATGTGGCGACGTAGGGACGAGGACTGTTATGGTGCGTTCAAGGAAACTCGTATTTTTCCGACCGTGAAGTGGTACCAGTTCGATCTGGTACGAGTTCACCGGTCGGAAGTTACGAGTGGCCGTTATAGTGACTTTCACCGGTAAAACAGGTCGGAGAAACACGAGTGGGTTGCCTGAAACGCTACAAAGTCGTAAGTTGTGACTTGAAGCTGTAATTTACGATTTCAAAAGCCTGCCTGGAACGCAGCATTAGCGAAAACGACCGGACCACTTACTTCTGCTTTAACCAGACTGCTTTTCTCTGTTGCTGCCATTTATTCCCATTGTGTCTCTGAGTTCTTCTTTTCAGGCTCAAACTAAACCAGACTGTGTCTTTTGCAGCAGCAACAGGTTCTGAATGGTAGAACTTTGACCACCTGGACTGAGGAATAGACTGTATGTATAGGTTGAAAACACAGCTAAGACTTCTTCTAACCTTTCCTGCAAAGCATGAAAATGTATTTACTTCCTCATTTGAGTATATTCTCATGCTGGAGATAGCAGTGCACAAGCAGTTCAAGAACAGTCCTGATTCACAAAGGTTTCCACGTGGATAGGAGCAGACCAGAGCTCTGCACAAGTTTCATTCCTCAGATTTATTTATTCAAAATGTTTACTGTATGTCTCACGTCTTTTATTTCTACAGTACAGAATGACTTTCACTGAATGAACAGATGGATTTATTTTGTTTACTTGCTTAGAACCCACTGACTGATAATCTTGACCTCAGATCCGACAGCTCCGGGGCCCGAGTGCTCAGAGACAGGAAGACCCTCTGATAAAATATTAAAATATTAAAATGAGAAGGAGGAGAGTCGTTCCGATATAATGGGCTCTTTTTGACAGCGTAAATCTCCTTAACAAAACTTGACATTACTGCGCCTGTGAAGACAGTTTCACTGATCATTTCATTAGAGCTGCTGTTTAATTTACACTCTGTAACAGGGAGATAACCTTAGAGCTCTGACACCGTAATGTGCTTATGGCTTTAACTAGATCACCATATTTATGTGTGCATAGTTATTTGGTGCCTGAAACAATTAAAGCGTCCTGCATGTCCTTACTTAATTAAAAAAAAAAAAAAAAGTTGGCATGAGAGTGTGTTTGTAGAACTATTACCAGTATTGTTTCTTAAATTCTCAAATCAACATGTATAAATAACCATTCAAAGAATATTACAGTAGATAACATAAAATATTAATGCTTATAGCTTGGTGGGCATACTGTATAGTCAGTTGCACTATACTCTTTCAGGTAGGAGCCATAGGCCCATGTAGTGTGGCTGATATATACCATGCCAGACACCAGTGTAGATAAAGTTTTTTTTTAATGGCAGTTAGAATAAAGTCCTAAAAGTATTCAAACACACAGCGTTGTTACCCTCACAGCTCTGTTCCTGAAGAGTGTTCAGTTGAAAAGCCCCTTTGTCACTCATACCTGTGTGCCTTTTGAAATAAAAACAAAGAAGCTCTGTAAAGAGCTGAATTCTGTCTCTATCATAAAACAGCCCAGATAAAATGACTGGTGCCCATTAGAAGTGATGATAAATAAATGGATAGTGGTGATGTTTTATCCAGATCTGTCTAAATATAGCTGTAATCTTAGAGTCTGTCACTCAGCCCATTCTAGACAAAACATAATTGTGGTCTTAGGTTTAACTACGTGCATGAACATGGACAAGAGAAAAGAAAAGTGTGTCTGAGTGTGTCATGGTCTGTGTGGTCTTGTGTGTTCCATGTCTTGTTTGATTTAATTCCCTGTGTCTTTTCTTACTGTCACATCCTGTGTAGTTATTTCCTGTGTTATTTTGTAATTCTGTGTCCTGTTTTCCTGTGTGTCTTAGTCTGTCTTTCATTATGTTCCTGTTTCCTGTTTTACTTTTGTTCCCTGTCTTCCTGTCAAAGGGATAGTTCAACATTTTGGCAAATTGGCCCATTGCCATAATCCCTATAGTTTTATGAGTAGGTGCAGAGAATGGCGAGCTGCTGAGAGCTACGCTACGGAGGCTAATGGGATTTCTTGGTTTCGCTCATCAAACTCATCAAATACACAATTCAGCAACTCCAAAACGCTATGGTGGACGAGTTGTGACCTGCACATTCAGCACACTATGAGATAAAAATGGAACATTGTTTTGCAAAAACACTAATGCGTGTTCCCGTCGGGGGCAGTTTTTCAGCAAGCAGTCTCTGGATTTGCCTCGAAAACAACTATCCCTTTAAGTTTCCCGCCTGTTTGATTACCTCATGTGCCTCACCTGTGTATGATTGCACCACCTTGTGTAACTCGTGTTCCAGTGTTCCTCCTGTTGTCCCTGAGTCTACAAGGTAAAATAAAGACATTTTTTGTCCACGTACTGGCTCCTGAGTGTCTGTATTTGGGTGCAGTCTTCCTGAAAATCCTGACAGAGTGGTGGTAAAGAAAAACCACTGAGAAATCAACAAGTTGACCTCAAAGATCAAAAGAGTGCAGTTACACCACTGCTCAAGTCAAAGTGGGCTCCAAGGGAGAAGATCCAGGAGAGCCAAAAAAGGGGGGCAGATTTATGAGACAGCCAGACTGGAGATTGGTAAAGAATGCATGTGAATGAACCACAAATCTTTTGGGAAAATGCCCTGCAGACTGTTGAAACACAATTAGAGCTGTTTGGTAAGTCACATCAGCTCGGAAAATAAGCTTTCCTCTCTGCTGCCTTGCTGCGTCGGGCACAGGGAGCGGTCGCGGGGCAGAATGAAATCAGAATATGTCGAAGGCACTGTGGAGCGACACACTCTGCCCAGTGTCTGAAAGCTTTGTCTCGGTCACAGGTCATAGATCGTCTACCAGGGTAATGACCCAAAACATACATCCAAAAGCAGCCAAGAATGAATGAGAAGAAAATACTGGACGGGTTCTCTGGTGAGACTGGATCTTAATCCAGCTGAACATCCATGCAAGGAGGGTTTGGGTGGCATGTTGGGACTGGAGCTGTTTTCTCTGGAGGAGGAGGAGGAGGGGAGGGCTGAATAAGCGGATGAGAGGTGAGGAAGTCTTTTTAAGAGCTACAAAAGTGCTTGATTGCAGTGATTGCCTCAAAAGGAAGTGCTACATTGAAAGCAAAGTGTCTTTCGAATATAGATCTAATAACAATTCAGTTTCTCAGAGAGGTTTTTTAAAGTGGGAGGTGGGTCTCATCAGGGAGGCTTCCAACAGGTTTCCGTGAATGGAACGTTAAGTTACTGCATTAGTTATCAAAAGGAGAGTGAATCAGTCTAAATGTGTATGATTTGGTTGGAGAGATAGTTCAGAGATACGGCATTATGCCTTCCCTGGAGCGAAAAATAAAAACCTTATGACGTTCTTTTTTTCTTGAGTTGAGTTATTTCAAGCAGCAGTATTGTGTTATCCTCACTCCGATATCATACAGAGTCAAATAACATAATCGTGATCCCACAGGCCTCCACAAATAGAGCAAAACGCAGCAGGTAAACCAAGATGTGATGAGGGGTGGGGGGACTTATTCCACAGTTTGAAGACATATTTTTGTCCCCTCTATAATTTCATTCATATGCCTTGTTAGTTAAACCCATGTCTAACAGCTGCAGGCACCAATTTTGTAAGCAGTGACTTAGGTTGTCTTTACACTACAGGCCTTGATGCCCAATTCCAATTTGTTGCCTATATCCAATTTTTTTGACTGTCTTTTCTTTTTACATGTTCTATCAGAAGTGGGCCATATCTGACCTGCTTTTCTTGTGTGGAACAAACCACTGAAGAGGAAATACGATGGGATATTGTCACGTTATAATTCCATAATAATTATAAACGGAATGTGAGTCTGGTGCTCAAAGTTTATATCCAGCTCGTCACTGTTTACAAAGTGAACGTCTAGTCTGTCCTTACAAAATAAAGTTAGTGAAGTGGCTGCGTGGAGCGGAGCTGTTGTGAGATGAGCAGCTGACAGTGACAGTTGTGTTACCATACGATATTCCATCGCTCACATATAATAGTGAGGACAGGACAAAGCCTCTTGGACATATTTGTGGACATTGTTTGTGTTTCCTCTCTTGATTTCTAAACGGCTCGGTTCAGTTTTTGCCGATAGAAAACGTGAAATCTGGTGTTTCTCTCGTGAAGTCTCTTTTTTTCACACTCCCTCAAATGAATGTTACTTTATATAAAAATAAGAACTAGAGATGAAAAAAAAACAGACGCTCGGACACCACGAAAATAAAACACTGGGTAACACTTTATTTTAAGGGGTCCTTGTTCCTGTGTAGTTACCTAATTAATTACAGTGTAATTACCTATGTAACTGCATGTAATAGCATGTACTTACATTGTAAATACATTGTGTATTTTGGTGTACTTACAGGTCCTTGTTACACTTGTAATAAGAAATGCTTGTTACAATACCTGGTCAAAGTGGCCTCTCTCTTTGGGGAAGGGGTACATCTGCAAGAAAAATGGGTGAAACCACAACCCATGTTGCCTGGGAAAACTTTTCCATCAATCTTCCTCCTGCCTCTTGAGTCTTGGAACATTTATGCTGTTTCACAACTTAGTCTATGTAACAGTTGTGTTAATACACCGTTGTTACTCTTTGATACAGTGGAATGAGCACATTAAAATAAAGTGTACCTGGGATACCTCAGTCCTTAAACATGCAATAACCAGTGTCTTCAGTCTTGTACCACTTGTGCTGTTTCACAACTTAGTATATGTAACAGTTGTTTTAATACACCTTTGTTACTCTTTGATACAGTGTAATAAGCACATTAAAGTGTACCTGCTGGGATACCTCAGTCCTTACACATTAACTGCAATAATCAGTGTCTTTGATAGTGTACCACTTGTGCTGTTACACAACTTAGTATATGTAACGATTGTGTTAGTACACACTTGTTACTCTTTGATACAGTGGAATAAGCACATTAAAATAAAGTGTACCTGCTACATACTTACATGTAACATCATGCAGAAACTTGGTACTCAAGTATTTTTACATAAACCAATAACTAGAATAGCATTTTTTCAGAAAATGAGACAATGCTGGATAACTCAATTCATATGGAACTGAAAACATCATCAGCAATCTGTATGCATAAAACCACACACTCAAAAAAATGCATTTCAGTGTTCCTTTATCGTCCTTTATTTTTATTATCACCAAAAAACCACAAGGCTTGATCTTTTCCTGTCCTTTAATGGAGTCCTCTATTACTCCTCCGTAAAACTGCAATGATCACAGAAACACAATTTACTTACAGTACTTACAGTAGCATTGCATGAATAGGTACACTTCTATTAGCATCCAGATTAACAAAATGAAAAGAGTTAGCATAGACTGAAAGCTAGCAAGGTATATTTACCGAAAACATAACTAATCATGTCTTAATTACAAAAATACACAATCATGTAACACTATTGACATATTCTACTCACAGATAGACATTCCCCAAGGCAAAAGCGTCCAACAATATTATTTAGCAGTCTGTTTAGCCGTCTGTGCTCACTTTTACACCCGAGCATGAGAAGTGAGCATGCAACAGAAAAAACACAACATAGCTGGACTTGACGAGCCGAGCGCTCACTTCGATGCGGTTTCTCTGAACCAAAGAGAAGACCACTCACTCAGACATGGTTTCTTTGAACAAAAGCACACACTTTTTTAGCCCTCAAAGACAGTACAAAGACACTGGTTATTGCAGTTAATTTGTAAGAGTTGAGGTATCCCGACCCAGGTACACTTTATTTTAATGTGCTTATTTCACTGTATCAAAGAGTAACTAGTGTGTACTAACACAACTATTACATATACTAAGTTGTGTAACAGCACACTTGGTACACTATCGAAGACACTGGTTATTGCAGTTAATGTTTAAGGACTGAGGTATCCCAGCAGGTACACTTTAATGTTCTTATTACACTGTATCAAAGAGTAACAACGGTGTACTAACACAACTGTTACATATACTAAGTTGTGTAACAGCATACATGTTCCAGGACTCAAGAGGCAGGAGGAAGATTGATGGAAAAGGTTGCCCAGGCAACATGGGTTGTGGTTTCACCCATTTTTCTTGCAGATGTACCCCTTCCCCAAAGAGAGTGGCCACTTTGACCAGGTATTGTAACAAGCATTTCTTATTACAAGTGTAACAAGGACCTGTAAGTACACCAAAATACACAATGTATTTACAATGTAAGTACATGCTATTACATGCAGTTACATAGGTAATTACACTGTAATTAATTAGGTAACTACTCAGGAACAAGGACCCCTTAAAATAAAGTGTTACCAAACACGGTAATAATTCCTGTGACAGTGACCACAGCTGGCCATGGTAGTCCAGGTCAGTCCCACGTGTTAATCACAGGCTACAGAGGTTCAGCGAAACCTGTGGGCACGAGAATTAATATTATTATTGATGACGTACGACACGCCACCATGCGTTTTTGTCCTGTTTACACATTCATGTTACAGATCCGATTCTGTGCCACTTGAGAGGAAACAATCGGAATTGGGCCACTTGAACCATGCAGTGTAAAGACTGCCTTAGTGTCACATCTTGTGTTGTTTAAATAATATTTTCCCCCTGCAATTGGCCAATCAAAACTCATTTGACCATGACTTTTCCAAGATAGAAAAAAACATATGTATGATGAGTTTTGGGGCTCTGTAAGAGTCCCCAGAAGGGGAGGGAGAGGGAAAAATCTATTAGATTGTCTTCATCGTTAACATAATGTGAGGCCGTCTCTCTAATGAAGAGGGTTGTTGAGCTGATGGTTAAAGGTATCTTGGTCTCGAACCGTCATGACCGCCGTGTCCACATCAGTCCAAGCGCTCCCCAGCAAGATCATGTCCATCTGCTCACTCTTGCCCCCGTGACCTGCCTCATAGCTTCACTGAATATGCATGTGTTGCTTACGTAAAGGAATAGACACATCAAGTAAGCTGACACCGCGCTGGAATTACTGTAAGATGTAATTACTGTGGGGCGTCGCGTGGCATAGTGGTTAGAGCGGGCGCCCCATGTATAGAGGCACAGTCCTCGCTGCGGTCAGCCCCGGTTCGAGTCCCGCGTCGGGCGCCATTTGCTGCATGTCATCCCCCCTCTCTCTGCCTCCCCATTTCCTGTCTGTCTCAACTGTACTATCTATAAAGGCATAAAAAGCCCAAAAAATATACTTAAAAAAAAAAAAAAGATGTAATTACTGTACCCTGATGGTGTAAAGGTTTACAAAATAAAATAAGGGAGAGGAAAAGTTATCATCTTTAAAACTACTGTACTCTGAGTTCATTCACAGCCAGTCCTGAAATGATGAATAAAAAAAAGCTGGAGTCAATTTAATGGTGATTGTGGTTTTAGAACGTTTGTATCGTTTGAACTGTCTCATTAATGTTGTATTATTCTAATTTGGCATCAGGTTGAAGACGAAAACAGAGGATAAGACATTCAGACTCTGCCGATGATACAGTATCTGCTTGTTTTCTGTGTTATGAACTCAGGGTCGGCGTCTTATGAGCAGCGCTTCATGCTGCACGGCTCATCTGCATATTAAATCGGTCACATTTAACATTTTATTTCTCATTATGCTATGTGTATCCAGCGCAGTGCACCTCACTGTGCGCAGCATCTCTATGAGGAGACTATTACAACTCCACACATCATTTTAGCTCAAGTATCTCAACATCTGGCATTCCCCATTAACCTCACCTAACGCAGTGAATGAGGCACACACGCCCCTCCCTCTCCTTGAGCAAGGCATTTAGCCCCTAATTGCTCCAGTGGAGCAATGAATGAGGAAATGAGATTCAAGAAAAGAAAGAAAGAAAGAAAGCACGTGTCTGTTTTCTCTCTCTGGTTTGTTCACTTATGCCCTCATGTGCTGGTGTGTGGGAATAACAGGACCATCAATCACACAGTGTTACCTCTACTGTCTGACAGTGTCTCAGTGTGATGTGGCTGCATCAGATAACAAAGCATGTTATTTGGAGGATTTTCATGTGCCTAAAAAAAGATTATTGTTTACAATTTTACATTAGACAGTTAAGCTGCTATAGGAAATCCAAGAGATAGATTTAAGACTGGCAGCAGGTTGAAAGAAAAGAGAAAAAAAAACACTAAACAATGGATTCAAAATACAGATTATTTCTACTTATCTAGTAGAAGGAGTGTTGCATGTGTGTTACCTTGGACGAGGATGTGAACTGAGGTGGTTCTTGGTCGACTGCTGGTCTGGACCGCGCACACATACTGCCCCTCATCTGTCATGTCCACGTTTTCAATCTTGATGGTAAACTCCTCTTGATTAAGGGTCACCAGACTCACCCGGGGATCCACCGACCATTTGTCTTCTCCAGCGTACAGTATACTTGACCGGTTCAGCCACGCTGTGTGTGTGACAACATCCCCCTGTGCACACCTGCAAAAGGAATACAAATAAGTTTCAAAGTCTGTTTTGTTTTTTTGTTTTATTTTCTCCCAAAAAGTGGAGTAGAAGTTAGATGAAGCGCTGGCAGTCGTAACACATATGGATATGCATTTATATCTTGTAATATTCTTGGTTGATTTACTGTAATGTAAACATCTCAAATGCCTTGTTTGACATTTAGCACATTCAAAATGCCATAATTACTCCTTTGGTAAATGGAGTGCACTTATAGAGCACTCTTTACAGTACATCTTGTCAACCACTCAAGTGAGTGGTTCAAGTTGCAGTGATGCATCCACACACACACACACACACACACACTCATACAGAGTTTCCTTCCTACACATACACTCATACAATGATGGAATATATATTCATCGGAGGAGATAGATAGATAGATAGATAGATAGATAGATAGATAGATAGATAGATAGATAGATAGATAGATAGATAGATAGATAGATAGATAGATAGATAGATAGATAGATAGATAGATAGATAGATAGATAGATAGATAGATAGATAGATAGATAGATAGATAGATAGATAGATAGATAGATAGATAGATAGATAGATAGATAGATAGATAGATAGATAGATAGATAGATCGATCGATCGATAGATAGATAGATATCATGTATATCATCCATGTGGAAACATTTTGGCTTCTCAGTGAAACACAACGGCGACGGTATGCGAGAGGTCGACCGGACCGTCTCCGATGTTTCACAGATGTGCGGTGCGTCGCTACAAACGCATCCAACACGTTAACACATATAAGACGGCGTCACCCCGATATGTCAATCACTGGTGGGAGGCAAAAAACATATCCCCGCTGCTTTCAAGCTGCCTCTTTACATGAACACAGACAGAACCAAAATCATCACGAAAGCAGTTGGCATACAGTATAGCCTGCCCTGCATATACTATATTAACTGTGTAATACAACAATGTTAGTTTCTTATAATAGTTGCAATTTGTCAAGTTCTACCAGGATGTTTTTTTTTCCCTCTAGAATGAAAAAATTGTATTTTAACAATCCTAATGCACTTGTTTTATGTTTTGTTCTATTTATTTTTAACTTTTAACAGAAGATGGTTTTCAGTTTTGCATTCAATATGTGTCTGTTCTACCGAACCCATACTGGACAGTGACTTACAGCCCTGATAGACAGACAGACAGACAGACAGACAGACAGACAGACAGACAGACAGACAGACAGACAGACAGACAGACAGACAGACAGACAGACAGACAGACAGACAGACAGACAGACAGACAGACAGATAGATAGACAGACAGACAGACAGATAGATAGATAGATAGATAGATAGATAGATAGATAGATAGATAGATAGATAGATAGATGTGCAATATGCAGATAAATGAAGAACAGCCTCCAGAACATACACCCATAGTAAGTTAATTGCAACACCTGCCTAAAACCACTGATTGAATTTCAGAGGCTGCCGTCTGCGCTGCTGTTTAACTGGATTATGTCATGACCACCCCATTTCTATCAGCGAGGTTGAGCTAATGACACATAGTTGTCCCTGATAAACCGGCAACTGCGTGTACATGAGGACACTTTATTATCCACTGCAGCCCCGGAGTGATTTTGTCTTTTGTCTGTCTGGATGAGGACTCATCACAGTGATCAACCAGAGAGGAAGAACTAATCAGTGGAACCAGCTGCTGAAGTGTTTGGTTCTGCGTAGCACACTGCTGTAAAAGCTCACTGATGCTGATAAAGCGTGAAAGTGTAGAGCGGCGAACAGACCCCGGGTCAGCTGGATTGTATAGGCTTATTCTGAGGAGGCACACGCTCTGCATACAAAAAGGTACAATAAGTAGTCTTCAGTTGGTTTTGTTATGACGGGAACATAACCAGAGGTTTTACTTCCCTACACAATCAGCCTCACTAAAGTTTAGCTAATTTTATAGTTCATTATGAAGAAACCGCAGGATTGTTGCAGGAAATTATAATGTGATGGAAAACTGTAAGTAAGCAGACTACCAATGGCATTTCAATTATTAAAAAAATCATATTTGCACAAACTATTGACAATTTTTCAATAAGCTCCGTAACTAGACACATTGTACAAATGCAAATGCAGCTCTGGAGCAGTCATCGGGTTCCTTTTGTTAATCTGCCCACACACTTGCTTTGTGACATTCTAAAACTGATGGAGACAATAAGCTGAAACTGCACCGCCGTGTTCGGCTGCAATTACAACAGATTGGTTTCACCAGTCACAAAATGCCGCTTTGATACAGGAGCCGGGTCACTGATCTTTGACTGTTTCCATGGAGCAACACATCTGCTAGTTTTTTCCAGATATTTTTTTCTGGGGATCCCACTGTGAAAGTGCTGACAAAGTTGCAGAAAATAAATTTAATTAAAATCAAAAAAAAAAAAAAGTACAACTTGCAAATGGAGCGTGCCAACAGAGGAAGAAAATCATACTACTTGTACAAACTGTACTTCTGGCTGCCAAACGCCTGTTTATCATCTGGGTGTATTTAAATCTCAGTTGGCTAATTTTCCAATGTACAGAAGAGCAACAGATTTCAACATTAAAACCGTTTAGAGCGATGGCAGTGTAACAGGAGCTCAACGCCTCGCAGCTGAAACACTCTCAGCTCCATTTATGCTGCCACGCTTTTTTGTTAGAGCATCAGTCACTTCCACTTGAGTGGCTGCAGTAGGGTCAATGGCATCCTTGGGGCATTTGTGGCCCTACTATGTTGGGGGAAAGAGAAAATAGGAGTGTGTGTGTGTGTGTGTGTGTGTGTGTGTGTGTGTGTGTGTGTGTGTGTGTGTGTGTGTTTGTGTTTGTGTGAACAATGGCTTTCAAAAAATAATGGATCACAGTATCGCAGAGCGTGAATGGTTTGCAATTCACTGTTACCTGTTTGCTTTATTTACTATGATAAAGTGGATTGAAAGGAATATTTGTGATGGTTGCAGTAAATTGGTTTCTGAGCTGTAAATGCAGCAGGGTTTGAACTGTGCTTACCCTGTAACTTTTATTTAAAATGAAAAGTAACACCTCTGTGTGCAAACAAGTATTGATATGTAGCCAGTTTAAGGTGAGCCACTAGACTTACAAGGACACATGCCTGCATATACACAGATGCTCGCTCAGGTGTAAATAAAAAAAACATTGAAGGATGAAACATTTCTTGGAGGAGATCCAACATGGCAGCGTATACCTTCACTGTCAGCCTCAGTGTCTCTGTGTCCTTGTTTTGCCATTAATGTAAGAGACACATTTTCATCAAGACGTGATGAACAAACATCTCACTTTTCCAACAATAACATGCAATAACATGCACAAGCTTTCTCTATATAAACCGAAAACAGCAAGAAAAGCACATTTCAAACCTGATTCTATTGGACTTCATGTTGTGCTTCATTAAAACGGCTGTAAACATGTGGTGCAGGTTTCTGGCTCAGTGCTGCATGACATTTTTCATGAAAACAGTCTGAGTGATATGTACTATTGTTTGTTGTTGTTATTAAAATGACCTGCTTGATGAGTAATGTTGTGAACTCAAGTCATTTTAATATTCTCTACAAAAACAAAACACTTTTTTTTTGTTTTTGGTCCTAACTCTTTGTTCACCAGCAGTATAATATGACTGATCCTTTTAATATTAGGATCTGAAGTTGAACAACAACAGCTAATGGTTTTACTGACATCCAAAGGAATAAACGTTCAATATTTTTTCACGTTTTCTGTAGTTTATGTTAAAGTTTGATCTATAGGAGGATGGATTTATGTTTTTTATAAACCGAGACACATCCCTATGTAGTTTTACATAGGCTCTGCGTCTCTAACTGTTTTCTGAGTGATCCAATATAAAAGTTACTGTAAGTGATTACAGGCAAACACTCAGGGACTTCAGGCATCACAAAGTTACAAAAGTCTTGATGGCTTGTTTCTTAATGCAGGTTTAGGACTGAGACTTTGATGCTGTGACATGATTTACAAAGAACCTACCTGCTTTATAATCAATATAGAGAGGGAAATATAAGTTCATGCAACGTGGGATCTTTAACATTTTACAGGGACGGAAGTGTAATGTTGTGTTTTAGTACACTGTGACATCACTTTTTGGGTGTGGTTAGAGATGCCACCGAGGAGACTCTCTAAACTGACTGAGGGAATACTGTCATGCTTGAATTTAGTCAATGAACTTATTTTATTACTTCACTTTATGGCCATCCTTATAATGTCCCATATGGCTACCAATGAATAAAATATACTACAATCCAATATATTTGATTCATTGCAGATTTCTTCATACATCCGCATTTTAATATTTTGTGATATAAATTGGAGGTGTGGAGTTTGAAAGGTAAGAGACTCCAACCATGTTAGAGTTTTAAAGGTCTGAACATCTGCTTTGCTCCTTTGATTCTGACATGTTCTTTCAGTCCTCTTGTAAGCTGTCCCACTTTATGGCAGTGCAACAAAAAAAACTGACATATGACTATCTCAGTATAGCTGAGGGTACTTTCCCATTTGCTCTGCCATTTAACCAGTGAATAGTAAAGGAGAGATGTATTGCAGTTGTCAGTCAAACTCATTCCCTCAAGAGAAACTGTTATATTTCAACATAACATGGGTTCTGTCAGATTTGTCTCCATGTTACACAATATTATAGATGAGTTAGATCGGTTAGTTTCTCATTACTTTGTTAGCCTTCACTGGGGAAGTAGGTGCTGAGCTTTACCATGGTTACAGTACAAATTGCTACAATAATTACAAGGAAAGTGGATAAAAAGAATGAATTAAAGAAAAATAAAACATCTTAAAAGAATGTTTGAAGAGTGGTAAAGTATCTCCTGAAATTACCCTGTATCATTATCAAGCACTGAGATATGTAGACATCTAAATCTAGGACAAGATTGGCTTTCAACTTTTATTTAAAAAAAATCATGGCCATGTGAATTTTAAAGAACTTAGTAATCTTCCTGTTTACTTATCAGTCCTCACAGTCAAGGCTGTAGTCAGCGCCTCCTACAGAAACGCACCTTCTGGGCTTTTGGATTAATTTGAGAGGGTCAGTGACACAGTTAAGGGTATCCTGGCACAGTGTGTAGGCTACACTGTCCTCCGATTCCCATTTTATGAGAAACTCTGTGCAGTCCTGTTGAGTGAGTGGGAGTGCTGCTTCTTTGAGTGCGATGAAAGAGCACAAAACAAGTCATAGGATGTAATATTGCAAGTTGCTGGTCTCTCAATGGCCATTAAGCCGCGGGGAACGAGAGAGTGGAGCGGTGCATTGGTAAGGTGAAGGACAGCTAATTGAAATGATCCCTGATCCAGTGAAAAAAAAGAAGAGGCAACAGAATCAACAAGTTTTTCAATCAGGAACTTGTGTTTGGCTCCTGATGTGAAGAAAAAAGACAGAAAATCTGATATGTTGAGATCTACGTCTGTGCACAGTTGGTGTCGGTTCAGATAATAATGACTATTAGAATATCTGAACTAATTTGCACTTGGTAACAGAATGGGGCACGGCCCATTGAAGCACCCATTACATTGTAATGCAGATCATGTAAAAGGAGCTTTCTGCAAGTTTTGCTCTTGCTAAAAGCCAAAGTCAACATTAACAGCTGCTCACTTATGTTGCAAGTTCAGCATCAAATTTCATTCCTTTAATCACTAACAGCTGGCTGCAGCAGTGGAAAGCAACCACTCATTTCTACCCCTCATGAAATTACCATGCTAACTTCCTATCCAGTCACAGCAGAATCCAGTCTGCCCTGAAGAAGCAGTGCAGGTCAGATGTACAGTACTATAACCTACCGTGTGGAAAATGCAATGATAGGTGAAGAACAGTAAGTAAAAACCTATCCATGCTAATTTGCAAATACCTTCTTTAAAGGGGCGCATCATTGTAAGACTTTATGACATTTTTGGTTATGGTGACTTTGTACAATTTGGTGCAGACCAGATAATAATCCAGATAATCTGACAGACGTGTAGGATTTTTTTTTTTTTTCTTTCTTTTTTTTCCTGGCCTTTGGTGGATGGTTAACGCTCCACTGAGTACCATTCTTGTTCTTAAAGAAACTATATGCCTCACCGGCTAAATCCTCCCAGAGAGCAACATGAAGAAAAATGAAGGGATAAATATTTTCCATACCCCATATTTTCTTATCACATCTGTACAGATGGTATATAGCCTAGAAAAAAGGAAGATATACAAAGAAAAAAATATGAAAATAAATTGTCAATCCTTTAATAAGCAATGGAGGGGGTGGGGGTGGTGACACTGTATCTGTACGCATTCATCTTCCCCCCTCTCTCCTCCCCATGTGTTTCTGACAGTAATCTGCAGATCATTAAAAATACATTACACTTGTTACTCCACAATTATATGTCACCAGCAGACTCTGTTTGCACCGTGGATCACTTGAGTTAATGTTTAATGTTATGTCATCAGTAGCGCTGCTTCATCTCTTTCAACCTGCAGCGACTGAAGAGGTAAACATTACCCTCTAACGAATCACTGAGCTGGAGATGTTCAAGGTGTTCAACAGGATGCAGGCTTCCCTCATTGACTGTGCGTTTTTAAGAAATTCAAAGTAAGCGTGCATTACAATATGTGTGCAGTTTATGATTTGTCTAAATGATTCTGTTTCTCATTAAAAAGAACAAGTGTTTTACAGCTGACTGTCACCTGTCAGCCCAATCTCTAGGAAGATGTAGTCTAATGCTAATTAAGTGTTTTTGAGAACTGATAAGAACCAATGTGTGTAAAGGAGCTGAGGAAATCAAACAGGAATCATTACATCTCGGCTAAACTGAAAATGTATTATTGTAATATTGACTTAAAATATTAGAGGATTAACTGACACCACAGTAAACCATGTGTTGAATAGTTTCACACATTTTGCATGGAACCCTGGGTCTTAAGTGACATTATGTTGATATAACACTATATTCATTTTATTCACATTTAGGCCTTCAGCTTCCTGGTTGTCCTCATACAACCTATCTTTAACTTTGTGACGTGTGACACATTTTGCATTGTCCCACTGTTACATAAACGCAAACCCTGTTTTTAGTATCTTAATGTCACAGCCACATGAATGTGCTGCACCTATGTTACAGGTTTAGTTGAGAGCAGCGTGCTCTTTGATACTGAGGGGTGATAATGACTTTAGTTCTGCTATTGAAGATGTACCTGAGGCTGTGTGATGATAAGGAATGTGTTGCATCTTGTGATATTCATGAATTTAGATTATTTAAAAACCAGAAGAGAATCACAAGCCAGAACTGATAACGCCTAGTTAGGCACGCACAAGAACCATGCGTCATCATTTCACACTGCAAACGGAGGATTAGAATAAAACACCTGTGTGTGTGTGTTCACGGAGTCATCGCTTAGGATTTGAACGGCAATGACGGGTCCCAACCACCAGCCTACAGGCAAGGCTGTGGGTTTGTTTGGTAAGGAACACAACAACCCTTAGGCCTTGTTAATGTGGTCGACCAAATTGTTATCTTATATCATCTGTATTGAAATTTGAATTTGAAAAAGCACAGTAATAGATAGAAGGTTAAAAGAAAGAGAGCTCCTTCTTAAAGGGACAACGAGGAGTTTCTCCATCATATTAATGTGGATGAATCTACGTTACCCACACTTGTTAATGGGCCCATTTTCGATAAATATATTGTTTTGTCTCTATCGTTATTTTGTTATTATTAGTGGTGGCGGAAATGCTGGGCGAGCCGACCAGCGTTTCATTACTTTTGGTTTTGCGGCGAGTCATGAGAATAACGCAGCTGAATCGCCGTTTATGGTCGGAACTACGACGGTAACTGAACCTCTTTGAACCTCTGACTTTAATTCTTGATGAATGAAAACATGAGTCTGTCTTGCGCCGGTCAAAGGATTTCACGGTGCGTGTGGAGGCTCATAAATGTAGTGTGAAAACGCTTCGCTTTTCCAATACTCCTCGTTGTCCCTTTAATGGAAAAGAGAAAAATCAGACAATGTTTTTGTACTGGCAGTTAAAGGAGATATATTATGTCCCCTTTCCACAAATTAAAATAGTTCTCTAGTTAGTTCTCTAGCTAGTTATAGTTCTTTTATAGACATATTTGTGACATGCTTTGGTCAAAATACCCCAAGGATCAAACATCACAGCTCTTTTCATCCTCTCAAAACAGCCCTGTTCAGAACGGCTGGTTTCAGTGCCTGTCTCTTTAAATGCAAATGAGCCATTGCTTGCCCCGCCCCTTCTACTGGTACCAGGCATAGACTGTGGTACCAGGTAGGGGTGGTATTATGCAAATTTTAGGGTATTTGGGGGGCCGAAAGGCAAGACAAACACCAAAATATATGTTAAAGAACCTTCAAGTGATAGTGAAGTGATATTCCCATAATACTGTATGTCCCCTTTAAGTGTGATAGTTCAACATCATGTGTGCCTCTACATAAATATTGGTAGAGACATGTTCCTACCGTCCAACTACGCCCTCACCTGCAGGTTTAACTGTACTGTTGCTATCTAATCAGGAAGTGTTGAACAGTCAGGAAACTCTATAAAGGATATCACCAGTGTAGCAGCTTTCCTCACAACCTGTGGTCTGAAGTTACTTCTTGCAACCGAAGCCCAAACTTTGGTGTTTGCTGTCATAGAAACGTCAGATGCGAGGCCGTCAGTTTCCATTTGAGTGACCTGTCAGGGCATGTCAGCAAGTGTTCCAGGCTTCTGGATGTAAAGTGCCAAAGTGTTACGTTACTCAAGAATGAAATATGATGGGATGATGGTATGTATTTTTTGTTTACCGCCTGTTCATACATTTATATTTCAAGTGATTTGAAGCGATTGTGGCAGCAGCCAGAGATGTTTTAGTTATTTTTATGCAAGAGCGACTATAGACCCACTGACTCTCTATGATGAGAGGAAATGATAACTATCTGGTAGTTAAATGTTGCTGTGATGGACAAAATAAACTCAACTCTTGCCAGATTCCCCACTGAGTTTCAGGGTCATTTCCTGGCAGCCATTCATTCAGAACAGCAGAAACAAAGAGGGAAAACAAAATGCAGCAGTAGATGGTGTTATAGAACATCAATTACTCTGCTCTAAATAGGCTGTGCACGAACGTGACTACTGTGACTGGTATATTGAATTCAATTAAAAATACTTGAAAAAGAACACGTAAAAATCACAGCTACAATCAAGCTAAAATTAAACAGAGAAAAATTCATTTCTGTAAAAAAGTGAAGTATGTGCATCAAAAAAGACCCATATAGTTAGTGCATCCACAAGGTGGATCTTCTGATACATGATTATGTGATTTTTTTTGATACGTGATTTTCAGATATATTCTCTGACAGTTTTTGATATATTCTCTTATTTGTTTGACATGCTTCATAATGAAACACTTGACTAATTGATAAACTGTCTTTATATAGCAGCCAGTGTAAGACTATAGGCCACCCACTGTGCCTATACAACACGTTCTCACTCCCAGTGCGTCAACCCCCTGACGAACGGTCACTGTCCCTCCTCGTCACATGCCTGACTCATTAGGTACCCGTTTTTCGTCATGAGGTGACGAGCGGGGATTTCAATTCATTCCAATGCAACCCCCTTCGCGGCGATATGTGACGCTCAGAGTAAAGTGATCCAGCCGACCGGACGCGGCGCTGAACGACGCACTGAGCTGAAAAACTTTTTTTCCCCTTTGAAGCTTTATTGAACCTGGTGTGTCTGACATAGCTTTCATCCAAGCCGTCATTTTGGTTATTATTTATTTACTGATCTTGGCGTTGGTGCAGAATAATAAATAAACAAACAAACAAACAAATAAATAAATTACATCCTTGTCGGAAGACCAGACGGGGTGGGGGTGTGTAATAAATAAAAATAAATAAATAAATATTTTTGTCCCGTGCGTAATTGTCAAGATCCGCATTTCGATTAAACTCGCCTTTCTTCTTTTGTACGAGTTGTTGGACGACTGCATTTTCATTTTATTTACTTATTTCCCTGTCCTAAGTCATGTTTATGGATACACAGTTGAACATATTGTCATTTTACCCTCGGCATTTTCCCCTCACTTTGCTGAATATCTGTTGATTCATGTCATAAACACGTTTTGTTCATTAAAAATATGTGGTGTTTATTAAAAATATGTTGTTCATTCAAATCGGTTGTTGTTCATTGCAGAACAATAGAATATTAATACGGTGATTTATATACAGATATTGATCGCGCAGTGTGACCACAATCACTACGCACGGAGGCGTGAGGGACATTTGAAACAGCTGTATCAATCGTCCCTGCAGCGACTACTGACACTTCAACCTGTTTTGGCTCTAAACTTCAAAACTATGACATTTCATAGTTTAGGACCTGTTTATGTACGAATTCATCTGTTGTTAGGTCATATTATTATTGCATGAAACACACAATACAACTTTTGATCACAAAAAAACTACCGCACCTAACATTTTACTTTCCGTAGTAAAAAAAACAGGTTCGCGCTAATAACTTTTGAATGGCGTGACGTAATTTCACAAGCTTTCCCAGGATTGGTCGGTGTTGAGTGCTGAACTAGAGGATGTGACGTCATTGCAACGGCGCCACCGGTCGCGACCATAGACTGCGACACTGCCATCTACGGCGTCTGGACGGAACTACAACACCTTAACAGTGTGTTTGTGATCATGAGGAGTGGAAATTAAGCCATGTTGATTTAATTCAACAGCATGTGAATAAACAGTGAGGAATCAGAACAGTTAGACAGCTCTTTTTCAACAAAGTCCAAATAATTCAAGTAACTCAAGTCATATAGGCCTTTTTTTTTTTTAATTGCAGAAAACAACATTTCTCCCCCCTTCTCCCTCCTCCCGCCCAGGAACCTTAGTTTATAATATAGTGTAGAATGAACCCGTCCACTGTAGTAATGTTTATGCACAACTGCACCATTTTAGCCAGCTCCTTTATTTCTGGTTTTACATTGGACAAACTGATTAAGGCTCCATTTTCAGGAGACACAGCTATTCTTTAATAACACAATGGGGGATTAGAAATGAACACTGCTTTTTGGCCATTTTGGACACTTCCGAGTGGAGCAGAGCTCTGATATTTGGCACCGTCAATCTGCTCCAAGGTCTGGACTAGAATCTAAAGATTTCAGCTTCCCAGCTCCAAGTATTGGTGTTTTATGCCTGAATTGATAGCAAAAATCGTCAAATTTCACATGAAAAGTTGACCTGTGACCCCTGTGAAGGTCAGATGGGTCTGTAATTGCTAACACTGGATGACCCTAGGCCCTGCCCTGATAAACCTCTGAACGTAACCCAACGAATGTGGAAGTTATTAAAGAATAGCTGTGTCTCCTGAAAATGGAGCCTTAATCAGTTTGTCCAATGTAAAACCAGAAATAAAGGAGCTGGCTAAAATGGTGCAGTTGTGCATAAACATTACTACAGTGGACGGGTTCATTCTACACTATATTATAAACTAAGGTTCCTGGGCGGGAGGAGGGAGAAGGGGGGAGAAATGTTGTTTTCTGCAATTAAAAAAAAAAAAGGCCTATATGACTTGAGTTACTTGAATTATTTGGACTTTGTTGAAAAAGAGCTGTCTAACTGTTCTGATTCCTCACTGTTTATTCACATGCTGTTGAATTAAATCAACATGGCTTAATTTCCACTCCTCATGATCACAAACACACTGTTAAGGTGTTGTAGTTCCGTCCAGACGCCGTAGATGGCAGTGTCGCAGTCTATGGTCGCGACCGGTGGCGCCGTTGCAATGACGTCACATCCTCTAGTTCAGCACTCAACACCGACCAATCCTGGGAAAGCTTGTGAAATTACGTCACGCCATTCAAAAGTTATTAGCGCGAACCTGTTTTTTTTACTACGGAAAGTAAAATGTTAGGTGCGGTAGTTTTTTTGTGATCAAAAGTTGTATTGTGTGTTTCATGCAATAATAATATGACCTAACAACAGATGAATTCGTACATAAACAGGTCCTAAACTATGCAATGTCATAGTTTTGAAGTTTAGAGCCAAAACAGGTTGAAGTGTCAGTAGTCGCTGCAGGGACGATTGATACAGCTGTTTCAAATGTCCCTCACGCCTCCGTGCGTAGTGATTGTGGTCACACTGCGCGATCAATATCTGTATATAAATCACCGTATTAATATTCTATTGTTCTGCAATGAACAACAACCGATTTGAATGAACAACATATTTTTAATAAACACCACATATTTTTAATGAACAAAACGTGTTTATGACATGAATCAACAGATATTCAGCAAAGTGAGGGGAAAATGCCGAGGGTAAAATGACAATATGTTCAACTGTGTATCCATAAACATGACTTAGGACAGGGAAATAAGTAAATAAAATGAAAATGCAGTCGTCCAACAACTCGTACAAAAGAAGAAAGGCGAGTTTAATCGAAATGCGGATCTTGACAATTACGCACGGGACAAAAATATTTATTTATTTATTTTTATTTATTACACACCCCCACCCCGTCTGGTCTTCCGACAAGGATGTAATTTATTTATTTGTTTGTTTGTTTGTTTATTTATTATTCTGCACCAACGCCAAGATCAGTAAATAAATAATAACCAAAATGACGGCTTGGATGAAAGCTATGTCAGACACACCAGGTTCAATAAAGCTTCAAAGGGGAAAAAAAGTTTTTCAGCTCAGTGCGTCGTTCAGCGCCGCGTCCGGTCGGCTGGATCACTTTACTCTGAGCGTCACATATCGCCGCGAAGGGGGTTGCATTGGAATGAATTGAAATCCCCGCTCGTCACCTCATGACGAAAAACGGGTACCTAATGAGTCAGGCATGTGACGAGGAGGGACAGTGACCGTTCGTCAGGGGGTTGACGCACTGGGAGTGAGAACGTGTTGGCCTATAAGGGACTCCTAACTGGAGCTCTGTTTCTCTATCGCCACGCCCTGAAGAAGAGCATGTTGGTCGAAACCGGTCGGCGTTTCACATTGTTATAGATGCCCTGATTCATTAAGCTTTTTACTTAAAGGGATAGTTCAACATTTTGTCAAACACTATGAGATAATAGCTCCGCCGCTCTAAAAATAGCTTGCACAGACAATTAAAGGTAACAAACCCACTGCTAAAACTATAGGGGTTATGGCAATGGGCCAATTTGCCAAAATGTTGAACTATCCCTTTAACCTCCTTGGCTCTAGCAAGTGATTCCCTGAAGCAAGCCTAGTGTTTTTGTGTTAGTGTTAGTGTGTATTGCTCCCGAGTGTCAGGGTACAGATCAGGCCCAGCAGAAGTCAGGGTTCAGGCTCAGTGGTTGTTTGGTCTAAAAAAGAACAAAACCGGGAAATCAGGATCAAACAGGCAGAGGTACAAAATCCAGCAGGCAAAAACTCAGAGAAACCAGGAACACGGAACTAGGTCATACACAGAAAACACTCGGAGGAAAATACAAACGCTGGAACGCTTAGGAGGACTCGACAAGACGATCTGACATGACAAAGGTGGAACACAGCAGGGCGGGGAACACAATCACAAGGGGGGAGAAACTTGAGAGGAAAACGGGAATAAGACAAGAACTCCAAAATAAAACAGGAAGTGACGAGACAAAGACAGAGAACTGAACCAAAACCCTAACAACAGAGATTTGATAAATGATGAGTAACTGATCCTGACACCAATCTGCTGAAATGAGAATAGCACTCACCAATCCAAGGCCAAACAATTCTACATGTCTGATTGTGTCAGTTTATCGTCCTCTCCACGCAAACAACAGATATGACAGTTTCACAACTTCCTACATCCATCCGAACATTTCTGAGAAATTCACCAAACTGTGGAATGTCACAGTGTGTAGGAAAGTGACGAACAAACAAGGAAAGCTGGATGAAAACACAACACAACACCCTCGGCGGAGGCAATATCCGTGTGTTTTCTCTGATTTTCATTGTGCTCAGTGATGATGAAAGTGTGGTAAAGCAAATCGTATTATCACGTTTTTTCTTCATGTTACCAATATTTCATTTTATTGTAATAATTCCCACACAAACCTGTTTGTGCCGGTGCAGTCTTTTATTATTATTCCTGATCCAATGTGTCACGACTTTCCTCACAAGAGAAGCTCAGTACAAAGCTCATCGAAGATTACACAATTAAATCTAAGTCCTTCTGTCCTTAACCCACAACAACAGACCTCTCAAGTGAACGATAAAATGTAATTCATGACACGGTTCCGTGTTTAGCCTCCAGTGAAGGCCGTAACAATACCTGACATATTAACAACAAAGACGGAATAAAATTGCTTTAACTCAACTTGATTCATTTTTGCAATATAAATCTTGCAACATTAGATGCACATAAAAGGTCATGACAAAGTTTGTGTGAAAAATCCACCAGGCGCTGCTTTGCTTATTGTGTCTGAGACAGAAGCCACCTGTTTGTTTTTTTTCATGTTTTTATGTGTTAAACACAACAACTTAGTGTGTGTGGCTGAAGGTGTGTGTCGCCGTGCTGTGAGTGAGCACTCGTGTTTTCCATCTCCGTGTTGAACAAAGCAGATAAACAAGCGCTGCCATGACCTGAAGGAGAAAGAGCCACTTGAGCTGCCTAATGTCCCGCCATAATCACAATGATATATTAGGCCTCAGCAGGTATGCTGATGGGGCCATTAATTAACCCAATCCGTGCATTCATTAGGAAACATTTCTGTGTCAGCATACCCCGTCTCCATGTAACATGTGGGTGGAATAAATCTGCGCTCTGCATCTTGAAGCGCAGCTGTGGCATTTTCCCTAATATGTGTTCACATGATGACTGCGATGCCTTCATGCCACCAAATGAGAATCATCATGGGTGTAGCATGGCGCGCGGACAGATCATTAGCGACTGTTTTACGTGGAGAGTAATTACAGAGTCTGCCGGAATGACTTTAAGCTGCCTGTTGGAGTGCAATCACCGCTCTCTGGATACTATGATGGATTTATTGTTCTTAAGGCGGGAGCATCCCAGTGCTGTCTTGGTAGGTGGGTTTACAGCGCTCCCATTGTGTTTGCTTCGTATTTGTAATGTTATATCCCTAATTAGCCTCAAAGGACTGGTGTAACTGCAACAAATGTTCCCCGAGTTGAGACATCTTTCCTGGTATTATTTAAGGAGGTCTGACAGGAAGTACTACCTTAAAGGGGTAGTTCATTTTTTTTTTTTTTTTTTGGAAGTGGGGTTGTATTAAGTTAACTAGAAGCAGTAAAAAGATCTCTGCTCTCCTCCACTGAGAAATACCGGTGCATCTGTTGTCAATGAGGGACAATTAATCAGGGTATTTTCGCCGCAGTCCCGTCTCAAAATATTACACCAGTTCACAGTACAATCGAAAGTAAAAATTTACAGTGCATCAGCTGGTTGGAAAAAAGTTGGTTTTATCTGGAACTAACCAACTCACTCATTACTCCCCGGTACTCCGCCACACAGGCGGGCTCCGCGACGTGCTGTATCACTCCGCCTATCAGCTGTTTAGATTAGTGGTGTGTGGAAGAGGCTGGGTTATGCGCGTTGCGGATGCTGATGCATTGTAAGTTTTTACTTTCAATCTTACTCTAGAACTGGTGTATTATTTTGAGAAGGGAGTTCTCGTATGCAAAAATGCACTGATAAACCGTCCCTCATTGACAACAGTGTATTACCTGTGTCTCTGTGCAGCGCAATGTGCCAGTGTTTCTCAGTGGAGGGGGCAGAGACCTTTCTACTGCATCTAGTGTACTTAATGGCCATTTCTAGCTCATACAACCCCACTTCAAAAAAGATGAACTAACCTTTAAAGGCCTAAGTCAAGGAATGAAGCTACTGTAAATGACCAGAAATCAACAGGAAAGACTCATCCTGCAACATGTGCACTGATGCATATCTGTAGCTATGTCAGGTAGGCACAACTACACTGGATCCAATGCAGCCTCCTCCCTTTTTCTTTGTTCTAAATTATAATTGAAAAATAATAAACTGTTTTTAATTAAAGAATCTGGAGTTGCACAATGTTGACTTTGTTACATTGCAATCTGACTAAAGCATATTAAAGCTCCCTGTTATGTCGCAGAGTATCGCCTGTGCATGTTAACCTGAGAGCAATTATGTTTCTCACCTCACTGTCATCAGAAACACTAAATAATTATATTCACATCATGTCTAGGAGACTGGGCTGATGGATCTGATCACAGTATAAATCCTATTATTGGAAAATGTAAGAAATAGATTTCAGGAAGATCGGATAGATACTCTCTCAGGAAAAAGCTGCATACAATTATTAGAACACCTATCTGGTTGTTGCGGTTGTTATTGTCGCTATGGCAACAACATCTTAGCATCAGTGAAACCATGGAGCTGGTGGTGGACTGCGGAGGAGAACAGCAGAGGAGGCAAAGAGAGGGTGAGGACCTCGGGTTACATGGGAGTCCACATCACTAAAAAGACACAGAGACGTCTCAGTGATGCATTGACACGACCACCACAGAAACTCAGCGGGGTCCTTCAGACACCGGCCCTCTGGTGTTTGATAGCAGCGTGCATCTCCAGCTGGCTCACACAGAGTGGCACAGCAGTGTATCTACACCTTGGACATGGTGAACCACAGTCATGGTGTCAAGGCCCCTATAGCCACACGTCTCCTTAACATTGAGAAAGTCAGGGGAAAAACATATGCACATATGAAAAAAAAATAAAAAAAATAATTATTTCTTCACTAGAATTTCTGTCAAGCAGTTGTACGCCTCCACCATTCAACCTCCTGACTTATAATGCATGTATCTGTTGGACATCGTGATATAACAGTGCAGATGATCTTTGACTTGTTGGATATAAAAGGTCATAACTTTGACCTTTGACCCCCTGAATTTTGTATGTTCATGCTTCTGTCACAAAATCTGTGCAAAATATTGATGCCTTGAGGATTCCTTCAAATCATGACTATTGCATTCATGAGAATTGGGCAGATTAATGGACAACTTAATATATTACATTACATTATATTATATTATATTATATTATATATTTTATTGCTTGAAGGCTAATTTTGATTTTATTCCAAACCATACATTATATGAAGACGTGACCAATGAAAATGAAGAGTGACATCTGAAGAACTATTACAGTTATAGTAATGGTAGTTGGTAGTAATGGAGCATAAATCTCAGTAATAAGACAACGTCCTATATTGTACAGTATGTAGCAGCTGAACTCAAATTAATTGTATTATGTCCGTGTGTGAAGGTCGTGCATTGTGAGAGAGAGCCATTGAAACGATTGACTAAATTATCCCTGGATTATTGCCAGTGTTTTCACCTGAGCACTGGCTGAAGGAATGAAGGAGCATGTTTCTGTTTCAGCCTGTGGGTGTATGACCCTTCCTAATGGCAGAACTGCTATGTCAGGGTTGAGATGGAGGGAATGAAAAATGACAATGAGAATGTCAGTCTTTTGTCTCGGGCGGAGCACAGGAGCCTGCCAATCAGCCAGGTCTATACAGTATGGTATTATACATAGTGATTTCCTATACTGCTATTTTATAATTACTATTTCGACACGTTGCCCTTACAGATAACCTTTCTTTGCCATCTTTATATTGATTTCTTTGCCTTATTTTAAATAATAATTTGAATCATATAAATCAAAGGTGTGATTTATAGATTAAAGCAGAAGTAAGCAGAATATTTGTGTTAATATAAGTCTTAAACAGTTATATCTTCCGACAGCAATCACTTATATAGAGTGTTTGGTCTGAAACACGGGTCTGGCAGTCACTCTGCTCTGCTGTAAGCCGAGGAGAAAACTTTCCTTGTATCCTACAACCTTTATCCAATGACGAGAAAGAATGGCATAAAGGGGCGGTCCTCTCTGTGTGTGCAGCCAAGGGATTCGCGTGAATGTGGTGACGTAGGGACGAGGGCGGGGACTGCTAACTCCATCGGCTGACAAGAAGTTAGCCAAAACGACCGGATCGCTTACTTCTGCTTTAATCTGAGAGGAAGAGTCCAAAAACACCACAGAAATGCTAGGGACAAAAAGAAAAAAAAACATATATAACTTATTTAAAGGGATAGTTCAACATTTTAGCCATAATCCCTAGTCAAAGCAGTAGGTTTGTTACCTTTATTTGTCAGTGCAAGCTATTTTTAGAACGGCAGAGCCGAGCCGCAACCTGTTCAGAGCTAATCTACGGAGGCTCATGGGATTTCTTAGTTTCCCTCATCAAACTCATCAAATACACAAAAACGCTCTGGTGGACAAGTTGTGACCAGCACATTCACCAGTCTATGAGATAATAACGGAACGTTACGAGACAGAGTTGTTTTAGAGGTAAATGCAGAGACTGCTTGCTGAAAAACTGGCCCTGAAGGCAACACGCATCAGTGGTTTAGCATGAATTTACCTCGAAAACCAAGAAATCCCATTAGCCTCCGTAGCGTAGCTCTGAGAAGCTCACGGCTCTGCTTGGCCGTTATAAAAACAGCTTGCACCAACAAATAAAGGTAAGGAACCTACTGCTATGGCTATAGGGATTATGGCAATGGGCCAATTTGACAAAATGTTGAGCTATCCCTTTAATAAACTCTCTTGGGTGTGGGTTTCAGGATCTTAAGCCAACAGCCTCCTCCTCCTCGTGTCCAAGAACAGCTTCTTACTCTGCATATCCGTGGCATAATGGCATCTTAATGTGTCAAAAATGATTAGCTTAACTGTCCTGGCCCACAGGAATGGTATATGTGAACTCTTAAACTGAGTGGTAATTCCACTTGAAAAGCTGCAGTGGCTGCCCTCCTTGCAGGAAGTCTACTCTTTCACACACTTATTTAGTCTGGGCAGGAGTGATTAAGAGCTGCAACACTTGAGAGCAATAAATAGTGTTAATATATGAGCTTGGAGATCTTCCAGGGAGCATTACTCTTTCAAACAGTCAACACATCATCGCTGCATTGCTTCCTCAGTGTAACTGCTGAGACGACACGTTCGCACTCCCACCTCATCACATATGCACGCTTGGCATCACTTTTTAACACACTCGTTGCCCCTTTAGGACGATTTTTCATTGTGCAGGGGGCAACATGTATTTTGAATGAATGAACATTACTATGTTTATTTATGGCGGCAAACTGGTGGGAAGGCCCACAAGTGTCACACCAGTGAATGGAGCTCACAGCCACACTGCTTGTGTGATAAGGTTCAGGCTCCTGTGTTCCTGAGATTAGGGAAATGTTGGTGGTGTGGTCAGAAAAGGTTGACCGTGGCTTCCAAAGCCATAGTGCAGCCCTGGCTCTATGTAGGTCAGCAGACAATAGGCTGCAGTCTGCTTGACTGAACATTCAGTTTGAGACAAGAAACAAAGAGCCGTTTCCTGAGTCACACTCCTATGTTACCTTGCTGCTAGAGGCTGTCTGTTATTGCTTTGCTGTAGCTATCAATAAATTGGATTGGTATAGGGTAAACTATCTTTCCAGTATATCACTGGTTTATGAAATAAATAATGGGTGGCTTATGGCTACAAAACTACACTCCCATCAGCCTCAACTGTGCTGTGTGCATGTCCAAAATGTTAATGCTAAAACACTAAACTAAGGGAGTAAAAGTTGTTTAAGTAATATCTGCCAAGCATGTTTGCATTTACTGGCTTAGATAGTTTATTCCTTATTCCCAGTCTTTGTATTTATTATAAACAAATCAGTAGGGAAATATTTATTTTTATTAGAAGTAAGCATTGAGGAAGCCTGGAGCTTTGTTGTGTTTTGTTTATATTTCCACAATAAGGATAAAACTGAGAATAGTAATAATGACAACTGTAAGTTAAACAAAGAAAATAAAATAGAAACAAGTCAAATATTCTGTTAAAGTATCAAAACATCTGTAACTTTGTGATGTCATAATGGAACAGTCAAGCCCTGCCCATGTGTGCCCACCGTGCAACCATGCAGGATTTGGTTTTTACTTGAAATCTGTCATATCTGTATTGGATTGCTCGGTAAACATTCAGCTAAGTTCACTGAGGTCTCTGCTAGAAGATATAAACCAACACTGAGATGGTTGTTGGCTCTTTAAACCACACAAACATCTTATTCAACATGTCGAATAACACAGGGGAAAAAGTAAATCACATTTTCAATACACAACTTCTTCAAACTCTTTGAATAACATCCTCCACTGAACCACTGAGAGGAGCCAGTGTCACGATTAGAGGCCGAGGTCGACAGCAAGTTAAAACTCGCATTTCATCTGTTCATTCATGCTCAGGAGTCTATTGTCTCATGATTCATACATAACCACAGTGCTGCCCCACTTTATCTCCCCCTTGGCTGGGGTTGGATGAGGGTCCTGTGACAGAGTCAGACTGTGCTTGCTCTTGTCCTTGAGGGGGACGTTTCAAAAAAAAGAGGAAGAAACACTTGTTTAGGGAGTAAACAATTTCTCCCAAAAGGAGTCTTAGCAGGCTCAGAGCAATTGACATGGCCGAGAAATATCCACACAGAGGCATATGGTGTGTCCCAGAGTGACACATGAAAACAGGAACTATACCTCCACCAGCCCTCCCTCGACCTGTGTTTTCACACAGCTAAGACAGAGAGACAGAGAGAGAGACCACAAGCTGGCCAGTGGGTCCTCTGATGATAATCGAGACTCAGTGTCTGAGAAAAGTGTGTGAGCTTTGCTTAATTGAGCTGGACACAAAGCTAAGCCGAGGATAAAAGTACCCCTGTGAATAATATTAACGCTCTCACAGCTCCACACATCAGGCCAAATTTGCTGGAGCACTCACTTCCACTTGTCTTGTGGAAACGTTTTTGCACAGCATACAGTAATTGCAATAAATCAGATGCCACAGACCAGAGCGGTGCCGTTCCTCTATCCCCCTCCTACCCCCCCCTTCAACAAAACTATCGAAAATTAAAGAGGCTAATTTAAAGTATTAGGTTTGCTAATGGCTAGAATGTGTCAGGCATTTTTCAGTCTAGGGAGCATCAGCGAATAGACGGCCGATTCGCGGGAATGGTTCGGTTCATTTATCAGGCCCACTCCGGCCAAAATTCATTAAAACCCGTGATACTTATCTTGTGAATAGTTTGGCCTTGTCTGATGAAAACGAGCGAAAACTTTGAAAAGCGTGAAACGTCAGACAGAAGTCTCACAATGTCATCAAGAAAAACATCCTCCTGCTGCAGAGGCAGTTAATAGAATTTACAATAGACAATGCCCAGTAGGATTCTCCAACTTCTAAAAGAACGTTGAGGCAAGTTCACAGCTCCCAGTCTGAATAGAGTAACTTTTTTGTCTTTTGTTAATATCACAGAAACTGAGAGCTTTGTTCTTTGGTTCATCGCTTTGGGAAACAAATCCATGTTCACATACACTGATGAACCAGAATGCACAATGATCAGGAGAAAAACCCAGATCATCAACACTTTAGTTGTTTGCTTTAAAGAGGAGAGGAACTCTGATCAAATAGAACTTTGTCTGAACAGTAGAAAATGTATTTTCTAACATATCTGTGAACAGATTATGATCATGATCTGATCGGTCCTCCAGAAGACTAGATGTTAGGATTGTATGGACATGACAATGAATGAATGAGGAACTCAACAGCACGACAGACATGTTTCATCTACATTCATCTACAGCCCACAGCACTGCACTCCCTATTGGCTGGGGAGAACACACCGACTCCCCGCCCAGAAACATCCCAACTAAACCAAAACATCAAAATACAAGGAGCGGAAGGGAGCTTCTGCATTTTCTGCTTTTTAGAAAAATCCTACAGACTCTACCTTTAACTCTCAGCAGACAGAAGAGTTAAAGCAGATAACAGCGGCACGGCCGTTTCGGCTAATGCTGTGTTCAAGGCAGGCTTTTGAAACCGTAAGTTACAGCTTCAAGTCACAACTACGACTTGGTAGCGTTCCAGGTAACCCGTAGCTCGTGTTTTTACCGTCCTGTTGTCTGTGAAAGTTCCCTATAACGGCCACTCGTAACTTCCGACCCGTGAACTCGTACCAGATCGAACTGGTACGACTTCACAGGTCGGATAAACACAAAGTACGAGTTTCCTTGAACGCACCATGAGTTAGCAGCCCCCGCCCTTGTCAGGCATCAATTGGTCCTCGTGCTACGTCACCACATTCACGCGCATCCCTTGGCTGCACACACAGCCCTTCATGCCGTTCTCTCCCCTCATTGGATAACACTTGTATCCCACAAGGAAAATTTTCTCCTCGGGTTACAGCAGAGCAGAGTGACGGAGAGACTCGTGTTTAGGCTGAAATACTTCATGTAAGTGATTGCTGACGGAAAATAGGACTATTTAGGACATATATTAACAAAAACATTCCACTGATATCTGCTTTAAGGTGAGGTCAAAACGTGAGAGCAGACGGCCGAAGGTAAAGACAGAGGCCATAAACAGTCAGTCAGAAGCAGAACTGGAGGTAAACTGTGGAATTTGGCGCTTTTCCAGGCAAATGAAAACCAACATGGAACAAAAAAAAAAACTAAACCAGTATCTTTGATCGTGGCTTCTCGTGGTGTTTAAAGTTTGACCACATCACAAATGTAAATCATTCATGTCCCAGCTTGTATGTCTGACTAACCAACCTCTATCTGCTGTGTAAATGTATATATGCTAAAACATATTGAACTCAAGCTCTCTTTGCAAACTTGGCATCAGTATCTGGCCTCTTCTCTCAACCCATCTGCTCAATGTTCTCTTCAGATTTGGATTTTTTGTTTGTTTGTTTGTTTCTATACACATAAAGCCCACTATAAGTGCTTGATGCTTGTTTTTGTTTTTTTTGTTTTTTTCATTTTTCACCACTATAGTGGTGCAAATGCAAACGGATGACACATACTGGATATGTTTTATTCATTGTGCCATAGTCTATATATTCATTAGTTACACATGAAGGAAATCAATAAATAATGAAAGAAATAATATCCACTGGCTTTTGTAACATGTTAGTTTAATACTTTTGTATTATTAGGTTAATGTACAGAACAGATTATAAAGAGAGTTCATGGAGCCAATCAGGAAATGGTTGCTGTGTAATTACCTGCACTATCCAATGAGAGACATCTGTCAATCATTCATTCTTTTCACACCTGCAGTTACATTCTGATTCATTCATTTATTTCATCATCATTATAACGTATCAAAAACACTATGTATGAACCAAGAACTTTAAACTAGGACTCATCCAGTATCAAAGGAGCTGGATTTTCCATAACTAATATATTGGACAGTTAGGGCCCCAGCTCACACCACATTAATCGAGCTACACACAGATACAGACCGCACCGACTTTACTCCAGTGACATCATGTTGTACTACAAAAGCACTCAAAAGACATCGATCCTCCCTGGTGCTCTGAGCAGCCGAGATCTAAAAAAGAAAAGGGGGCGGATATGAGCCCTGGTTAAGAGTGCAGATTGAATTCAACCATTAATAATTAAAAAGGGGCTATTAGAAAACAGGGGAGGAGATGATGACTGTGCTTACAGTAAACTATATTTCTCAAGGATGTAACGGGAAGGCTGGCTCGCTAAAAAGCCTTAGGAGGTCATGCAGCCCCTACTGCCGCTCCACCGACCCTCAGTGGCTATACGGCGAGGCCCGGCCGGCCAGTTGGGGCTATTAGAAAACAGGGGATGAGATGATGACTGTGCTTACAGTAAACTATATTTCACAAGGATGTAACGGGAAGGTTGGCTCGCTAAAAAGCCTTTTTAGGAGGTCATGCAGCCCCTCCCGCCGCTCCGCCGACCCTCAGGGAACATTATACTATAATCCGGTCCTACCACTTTGGGATGCGCCTTAGGCTGCCAGGTTATAGCATTATAGGCTAACTTACATCAGAAGCCTCTTGGCAGCTTTTCTGACATCAGGACATTCATCTTCATGTGTTTTGAGCATGAAAAATAATAGTCTCACGATGCAAAGATTAAGATACTGGTTCCCACAGGGATAGCCAGGGAAAGGGGAGCAGATTGCATTGGGCCTACTTTATCAGTAGTAACAACCAAACACTGACACTTCTCATCTTTGCTCTTATTATCGTGTTCCGCCATCCTTTGTTTACGACACAAAACAAGAAACAGCACAAAAGCAGCCAACGGTCAACGCTGGGCAACATCGTCTTCATCTTTACAAGGAATGTTGGTTCTGCATCAGTGAGCGTGGTTTGTAATTGGTGCGCAACTGGCCGGCCGGGCCTTCGCCATATCATAGCCACTGAAGCTCCGAGTAAATTTAGTGTAGATGGAGACAAATGAAAAGAATAATTCCTACAATATGGGCCGGCAAGCCATCCTCAATCTCCACTTCTCTCTAGTCTGGCACACAGGAACAGTCGGTGGCAAAGGCTAAGTGGATAGTTGGGTCTAATGGCCTGGTGATCCTATAAATAATAGCCACACAGTTTCCTCCCCATTGATCACAGAGCCTTGGCTGACTGATGCTGGGGGTTGGTGTATGTTGGATGGAGCTGACCTAAGAGCATGCTTGGCTGCCTTTCTCTCCACATGCTTCTGGTGCATGATCTATCAAACTAGGGGCCCTGTTCACTTTGAGAAATGACACAGCCTAATTGGCTGCTATGAGAGGCCCATCACTTAAGGCTAGCGCGGAAATAGGCGAAAGACTGACTCTGGACAAGGTTAACTAACTCTACTGCTAAATCTTTGGCCTTGAAAACTTTCTTAGCTTCGGAATATACTACGGAGCACGGACAAAGTGTATCTTAGAGCAAAGAGTTGAACACGTGAAGTTCAGGCTCAATGCATCTGGAGAAACAAAAAAAAAAACGGCTCATTACTGACTGTCTTTTATGAAATTGGTCAGATGATCTGCTCATCAAAGGTAGCTTTAGTCCCTTCGCGGATCTGACATCCTAATTTGCTCGCACAGGTCAGGCGTCGGGGTCAGAGGCCGGAGCGGGAAATCTATCGGAAGTATGCAGATTTCCATTTAGGAAAAACACCAGGGGCTGAGGAGACAGAAGGGCAAAGGCCGCATCGGCGTCTTAAGTACCACAGCGTGTGTCCTTCACCATGGGGAGAATGCAGCAGGGCGTGACTATGGGGAAGATTTCACTCTGGAAGAAAGTGAATATTAATATGATTTCTCCACTCATCTGCGTCACACATCACAGAGGAAGAGGGGGGAATTAGACTTTAAGATATTCCTCTGGGCCCTTGTTGGTCATAGGCACAGTCTCCTGACACTGAACACATCAGTAGTTTGATGACACAAATCTGTACATGTCCCTCAACCCGCTGTCTCACTTCTGACTATTGTGTAGTGCAGAGATCAGATTTCAAGGTCAGTTATTTTATGAGTGGAAAGTTAACTTGGTTCACTGCAACTGGAACTGAAGAGCGTAGATATTATACAAAGAGCTGATGAAGATAAACAAAGAACAAAATATGGGCAAACTTTGCTAAAGAAAACATAATTTACATCTTTTTATTATATACATATATATACAGTATATACTGTATGTGATTCTTGTCTTTGAATGCTTCTCTGTGAATGTGTGGAACCTATACTTCCCAGTCATATACCAACTTGTGTCATCTACTGAGATGGGTTGTCAAAGCTGCAGCCTATTACGACACATAGTCATACTATAGTAGGTATAGTGTTGTCAGTTATTTTGATGGGAGCAGAGGAGGAAGTCGGGTGACGTTATATAGCAGAGGCTGTTCTGGGGCGGATGGATGAGGCTGTCACTGTGGTCTCCAAGTTTTAAAGTTCAGCAAATATATAACATCCATGAAACTGAGTGGATGGACATGATTTTTTATGTAAGAACTTAAACCAAAACGTTACTCAGTTATAATCACCAATTATGACAGATTAAAGGGAATCATAGATTTTTTTTTTTTTTGTGCCAGTTTGCCAACATAAAACAGTATTATACCTTATGTTTATATTCATTAAAGGTTCTGAATGATGGGAAATGTCATTCCAAATTACGAAGAACAATTTTCTCCAGATCAAAGGAAGAATAAGGAAACATAGTGTGGGTGAGGAAATCAACTGATATCACCTCATTTGACATGACTGAGACTCAGAGTCTCACTGACATTCAGACAGAGTTACATACGCACACCCAGTTAGATGCACTCGGTTTGACTAAACCTACTTTGCCACCATTAAAAAAAGAAAAAGAGAAAAAAAAAGTTCAGTTCCAACAATCTGGAGATATGAAGATTTCCTATTGTTTCATGTTTATTTTTTATTATATATTTATTCCATATAACAAAGCAACAGCTTTGGTTTCCTGCTGATTTAACTGTGATATGCGTAGGCTTTGCTCTCACCTACAGTACATCTGTGTACATGTTCCAATAAATAATAGACTCAGTGTTATTTGTCTCTCTCTCTCCAGAAGGCATTCTTAAATCTAGTGTGTCTCCATTATGCACCTCAAACACAACAGATGAGAGTGAAAATCTGCTTTGACAAACAATTGCTCTTTATTTGTTTCCCATGCCAATTCATTTTAAAAAAATAATGTAACATACTGCTTGTGTAGCATGCGTTTATGAAAGGAGGTGAGACAAAGCTGTGAGTGTTTATGTGAGGATGATCAAGAGACGAGAACGATGGTTTACTTTGTCTATTCTCTGGTAACTGTTTTAGTCTGAGGAAGATACACAGTTGAAAGACGGCATCACAGTGCCCTGGCTTCATGTTCTCAGGGGTGTTGGAAAAAAAAGTCACACACTCAAGTTTCACTGCATGGATCACTTTTAGCTTTGATTATGGCAAGCATTTGCTGAGGCATCGCTTCAATAAGCTTCTGCAATGTCACTACATTTATTTCCATCCAGAGTTGCATTCATTTTTCAAAGATTCTCAATGGGATTAAGGTCTGGACTCTGTGGTCACATTGGACCACATTTCTTCCTTGAAGATGATGGTTCCCTACTGTCCTTCCAGTTTTTAACAATGTGTTGGTCAGTTCTTAACCCAATTTTAGAAGTCTCAGCAGTCTCCTTAGATGTTTTATTGCTTGATGCATTCCAATAATTTGACCCTTCTGAAACAGACTAACATCTTCTCCATGACCACAGGATGTGTCCTCCAACATGTTTAAGAGGCTCTGAGTTGGGGCGGTGCGTGGCGCAGTGAATAAGGCGGCTGCCCCATGTAGAGGCTACAGTCCTCAACGCAGGTGTCCCCGGTTAAAATCCCGCGTCGGGCAGACCTTTCATTACCCTCCTCTCTCTGCTTCCCCCTTTCCTGTCTATCTATACTGTGCTTTCAAATAAAAGGCAAAAACGCCCCCCAAAAAAATACGTAAAAAAAAAATATGCTCAGAGTAAATCTCAAGTCCCATCCAAGAGTGGCTCGGAGTACCTACCTCGAGTCAGGGACTTGTTTAAGACCCGCAAAAGCTTTGGGACATTGTCCTTCGGTGGCGGTTTCTGCTATGGAGACACTTGCCAACGGCCCTGCCCTGTGAAATTAACCAAATTTGGCGAATCATACTCCTCAACTGGAAACACCCTCAACCTCCACTACTTACTATTGGATGTACAGTGAGAATTGTTCTGCTTCGGGTGGGGCGGGATTGTGGGACGGATGAAATAATGAAAGTCCTCTCTGTCACATTACACTGTTGTGTTTTTGCCTGTGAAATTGCTTCCAATGAAGAAAGTTAATAATAAAAAAAAATAGAAAAAAATACCCCAAATGTTCTGCAGTGGAAATGGGGGCTATAGAAATGAACAATGCACACACACTCACGGTCACACCGACAGGGAGAGGATGCAAACTCCACCCAGAAAGGCCTCAGGTCCAGGGATTGAGCACACGACCTTCTGGCTGCAAGGTGACAGTGCTTTCCACTGTGCCACCCCTAACAGCTACAAATTAAGATTGTATCTCACAAAAGTTAATTAAGATTGTACTTGATTTGTAGGTTCATCTCTGAAAGCACTCAGGTGTATGAACTGAGGAAACAGAGACTCTGGCATTGGTCGCTCAATACAGGATAATCAGCCATTCATCGATAAATACAGCGTAATCCACATTCAACTCTTCTGTCACCTCAAAGTGGAGAGGAAGTGGAGTTTTTCCAACACGGTTTCTGAAGTGCTGCTGTTCTGACTGTGTGTACAAAGAGCTCAAAGACCTTTAACAACATGATAACCTTTGCTTGCTGAGCTGTACGTGCTCTGGTTGTCTGCAGATCAAGGAAACATAACGGGAAAGTGATTTAACATTGGCATTGAGATCTATAGAGTTTACTAGATCCTTCAAAAATGTAATAATAATAATAATGATGGTGTAAAAAAGTAAAAATATACAATAGCTCATTAATTGCAAACTCATCATACAGATAAAAGAAGATTTATGTAAAGCAGAAGAACATACAGAGTCAAGTGAGTTAAACAGAATGGAGAGTGTTGAAGTGAAGGCATCTTCAAAAAAAACCTCAACCTTGGAAAAAAAGATGACAGAGGAATTAAAGGTAACGCAATGGGCGTAAGTGGCAGTCGAACATTCAAAGAGCAATGTGCAGGCTTGGGAGTTAAAATTGCAGCCCCATTCACACTGATAATTGCTGTCAAGCATTCTGCTCTGACTAACACTTTTTTTTAGTGTTCCTCACTTTAGAAGTCATTTAGGAGAGGAACTGTATCGTTCTTGCAGTCAACCTCAAATCGTCACGAGAGCCTTCTTTTTTTGCTGCTGTCTCTGAGAAAAACAACTTTCCTCCCGACAATTCAATTAACCAACTGTCACGCTCCTCACGCTGTTCTGGTTACCCACAAAATACAAATCTGAACTAAAAAATCTACCAAAATAAAATAAAAAAACAACAACTCTGACAACCTTGCTATCATGGGAGGCCTGAGGGTGACTCTGCAGTGACACAAAGAAAAAAATAAATGCTGCTGGTCCACATTCATCCTTATGTTTTACATCATGACCTCATTACCCAGCAGTCCATTATGGAGGAGGAGTTCAAATAAACAAGCAAGCGAGCAAACAAAAGGGCTTCTGGCAAATGGTATCGTTAGGGATTCCACAAGTCTCCCTTGTAATTACCCAGCATTCAGCTGGCTCTCACACACCGCTCCGCCTATCCGCTGGCCCTGACAAACGCTCACTGAATAGTAATACTGAATCTGGGTCAGCACCAGGTATTGATAATGCCATATGCGGTTTAAATTATTCCTGGTGGATGCTAATCAATAGTGCACAATTGTCAGGCCTTTACAGTCACCCCTGGCCTCAGCTGATGAACATCGATTTGGATTTAAGTGGACCTAAAAGCAGAGGCAGAGGAGCAACGGTATCTGGGGGTGGGTAAACAAAACTCCCAGAGAATAAACATGGCAGGATGGGGAAGAGTCTGTATTTATCTGTCTTACACCAGCGTGTCCCATTATTACAAGAATCAAAGGGAAGCAGACAGCTGCGGGGACGGGCAGCAGGCAGCTTTCTAGGCCACGGCAGATGCACAAAAGAAGTGGGTGGCTTTGTTTAGTGTTTTTTTTTATATATAAATTCTGTTTATTTGTTTCCTTATCTGGCAAAAGATGGAGACAAGTGCAGTGACAATTGGTGCACGTCCGTGGTGAAGAAGCAGACTGAAATGAGTGACATGCGATGTGTATTGAGTAAAGCTTATCGTGTCTTTGGACTGTCAGTTTAAGCAACTCACAGAGCCGACGGCTGACACGCTACAGATCATTCACTGAAGGCAGACTGCTCATATCAATGTGTATTTGGGGTTTGGAGCCTTTATAATTACAGGTTGGCTCACACAAATCATATGGAAGCACATGGTCTACATGGAGGCTGAGGACCACCAAAGATGTGATATCGCAAGGAGAGAAACGCTGTCCAATTAGCCAATTGGCAAATTGATTGCAACATGTCTTTAGTGATTTTCTTTTTTTTGCTTAAAGGGGTAGGTCAACATTTTGACAAATTGGCCCGCTACGGAGGCTAATGGGATTTCTTGGTTTCCCTCATCAAACTCATCAAATACACAATCCAAGAACTCCAAAACACTCTGGTGGACAAACTGTGGTCTGCACATTCACCACGCTATGAGATAATAACGGAATGTTACAGAGACAGAGTTGTTTTCGAGGTAAATTCATGCAAAAACACTGATGCGTGTTCCGGTCCGGCAGTCTCTGCATTTGCCTCAAAAACAGCTCCATCTAGTAACGTTCCATTATTATCTCATAGCGTGGTGAATGTGCAGGACACACCTTTCTGCTTTCTTGGCCAGGCCATGCTCGTAAAAGAGATTTTTTTTATCTCAAGCAATTTGCCTGGTAAAATAAAGGTTAAATAAAAATAAATAAAATAAAAAACTTGTCCACCAGAGCGTTTTGGAGTTGTTGGATTGCGTATTTGATGAGTTTGATGAGGAAAACCAAGAAATCCCATTAGCCTCCGTAGCGTAGCTCTGAGCAACTCTGCTCCACCGTTCTAAAAATAGCTTGCACCGACAATTAAAGGTAACGAACCTGCTCCTTTTACTATAGGGATTATGGCAATTGGCCAATTTGCAAAAATGTTGAACTATCCCTTGAATGAAAATCGAACCAAATACAGTTTAAATCACTAACATACATGGACTGTGATTGTCTGTGTGAGCATCAACTGGACAAACTAATAGTAACCTGCTGCAGCACAGACTAAGAATTGATTGGGAAGCCAGAGACGACAACAACACTAATAATAATAATATTTTGTATCACAATCACATATTTGATGTCCATCAATTTCATTACTCGTGCTGCACTGAGTCAGCCTCGTGACATATTGGTATAAATATTATTCTGTGGCTTATATTACCACAAGAGATTTTAATTTCTTGCAGCGTCCTCCATTCCTGCTCCCGGAGGCAAGTTGACGGGTTGAGTGTGACCTCAGGTGGATGCAGCCTGTGGGCATGGACACGGACACGCTTTCATTAAAACAACAAACGGAGCCATGTGCGCACACAGGCAGGTTGCACACAGTACGTGCATGGTAGAAAAATGATGGGAGAGTCCTGATGGCACCGAGGAGCAACAACAAAGCACCCCATTTATTAGCGGCTGCTGATGGCGCACACAACTGTCACACAGACGACAATCTGTGAGGGTGCCAGCGAAAACAATAAAACACAAAAAAAAAGATGCTGGAGTCATGTGGACAGTGTAGTGTAAGAACAGATACAGAAAACACACATTGTTTCCCTGTCCTTTTTTATACATTATATACGTAGAGTGGCATGTAAAAGTTTGGGCACCCTTGGTCAAAATTTATTTTAACGTGAACAGTTAAAGGGATAGTTCAACATTTTTAGCAAATTGGACCATTGCCATAATCCCTATAGTTTTATTAGTAGGTTTGTTACCTTTATTTGTCGGTGCAAGCTATTTTTAGAACGGCAGAGCAGAGCCGCGAGCTGCTCAGAGCTACGCTACGGAGGCTAATGGGATTCCTTGGTTTCCTTCATCAAACTCATCAAATACACAATCCAACAACTCCAAAACACTCTGGTGGACAAGTTGTGACCTGCACATTCACCACGCTATGAGATAATAACGGAACGTTACCAGATGGAATTGTTTTCGAGGCAAATGCAGAGACTGCTTGTTTTGCATGAATTTACTGTAGATTTATAGTGATTTGAACCAGCGATCAGCGCCTCGGGCATATGCCAACATGCCCCCTAACCACTCAATCACTGGATATCCCCTACCCATTCCTTTCTAATGGAAAATAAAGCAACTATTTAATTCATGAAAAGACGTGCTGCTCCCATTTAGTTGTGCATAGCCATACTGTAACTGGGTTGGGAGGTTGTGATCAAGAATAGCAAATTATATGCAAACATCTCCACCATACTGAGATCTGTCTATAATGTCTGCAGACTTCTGCTGACCAGCCCACACGATGAAATCCACATCACATGGACCTATACACAGACAGGTGGGTGTGAAATCCATTTGCTCCTACGGTGCATGCTCATTAGCATGGACGAAGGAAATGTAACCACCAGATGTTGACCTAATTTGTGCACAACAACAACAACAGCAACAACACACACATACACCTGCAAGTACAGCATTTAATAAAACCTACAATTTGATGCAAACACCACTGGAACACTTAGGACATCAAACCCTGACAGCTATAGAGGTTGTGTGACTGTGAGCTGCTGGTGTTACTCATTTAACCAGTGCACCAGAGCAGCAGCTGTTCCTTCATGAATCACTTTGGCAGGAAGAAGCTCGACAATTGGCAGTTCCATTTATATTGTAAACATGACTAATTTCTTGATCTGTTTTCAATATGCTAAAGCTTTGCCCTTTGAGAGGTAAACCGTTATTGTGCTTTGTTTTTTTTTGTTTTTTTCTTCCTGCTAAGTAAAAGGCAACATTTATCTGAACTCCACATCCCACGTGCCCCGGGGGCGCTGCTATCTCACTGAAGGATTGATTATGATATGGTGGCAAGTTACACTCGGCGCCTCGGGGTCATTGGATCCACCCATGGAGAGAAAGCTGTTGTTCTGGCCATTGAGATTGGAGACAGGGACGGTCCAGAGGGCCAACGTGTGCAGACAGCTGATAATGTGCACCAGAGCGAGGTGAGGAAAGGAAAGAATAAAGTAATGAATGGACTAAATCTTCTGGAATATCCAGAACTGACTGCACACGTGCAAAATAAATAATAAAAAAAATAAAAATAAAAACACATTATAGATATACTCTTATCCAGTTCGAATAAAAAATGCTTCCCTGTTCCTTGTCTATGACCGCCACAAATGCATGTGATGAAGCTCTGTCATCTTAATCTGTGTTTGTGCTCCCCATTGTTTATGTGCTGTGAGCCGGTCCAGCTGATGTCCTGCCAAACCTGACCTCACGGCTCACAACATAAAAATACACATGACGCCTGCCAAACCTCTGAGTGACACTCATTTGTTTATGGTAATCACAGAGTCCTGCCTCAAAGTTATGTGGTAATGATTTGTTATCCTCTGAAGGGACATGATAATAAGACTGGCCCTGTAGAACCTTGTCCTTTTTTTATGTTTGACAAATGTGAATATGGCACTGTCAGTCCTAGGCCTGGGCAACATGTCCTAAATATATAATAGTTATAACAATTTATTGTCATCATTAATTGTAGCTTTAAAAATCTATTTATCATGTTGAGTAGTTGGGAGCCAAATAAAGGGATAGTTCAACATTTTGCCACAATCCCTATAGTTTTAGGAGTAGGTTCTTTACCTTTAGTTGTCAGTGCAAGCTATTTTTAGAACGGCGGAGCAGAACCGCAAGCTGCTCAGAGCTACACTACGGAGGCTAATGGGATTTCTTGGTTTCTCTCATCAAACTCATCAAATACACAATCCAACAACTCCAAAACGCTCTGGTGGACAAGTTGTGACCTGCACACTCACCACGCTATGAGATAATAACAGAACATTACCAGACAGAGTTGTTTTCGAGGTAAATTCATGCAAAACAGCTGATGCGCGTTGCCTTCAGGGACAGTTTTTTAGCAAGCAGACTCTGTATTTACCTTGAAAACAACTCTGTCTCGTAACGTTGTGTTATTATATCATAGTGTGGTGAATGTGCAGCTCACAACTTGTCCACCAGAGCGTTTTGGAGTTGCTGGATTGTGTATTTGATGAGTTTCATGAGGGAAGCCAAGAAATCCCATTAGCCTCCGTAGCGAACCTACTGCTATGACTATAGGGATCAATGGGCCAGTTTGCCAAAATGTTGAACTATCTCTTTAAGTAAAAAATAATTCCTTTTTCCTTCTCTTCATGATCCATAAAGTTTAAATTAGAATTAAAACTGCACAATTTGTGTTCACATGATCTGTGAACAGTGCATGCTCTGATATTAAACTGCTGCAGCTCCAACATGTCGTTTATTGATCCTACCTCTGGTCTGGGAACCACAAATGAGGATCTTTCACTGTTTTGTGGCTGAAGCTGCAGCTTTGACGTTGGGGTTAAACTCAGTCACCCCCATCACCACCACCACACACACACACACACACAACAGCTGCTAAATAAAAAGCTGGGAGCTCTGCACTGTAGCAGTAATGGCTCACCTCTAACCATCAGCAGCACATGCAGGGCAGCTATTTGGAGACAGAGGAAGTCGTTGGCTAATCAGAGGGTTGATGGCTCCATCCCCAACTGGCTCCTAATCGCTGCTCCATCAGTCACAGATGCATGTGGTCTGTGTTGTGAATGTGTGTGAATGGGTGAACGTGTCCTGAAGTTCTTTGAGGAGGTTTTAAGACTGGAAAATCACTCTATAATAACAGTCCATTTACTTGTCTGACCCCCCACAGGCTGCACTCACTCACACACACACACACACACACGCTTAGGAGCTGTGCTCCCGTTGGACCATCCATTTCCCAACAGTACTCATTTATCCATTTATTATGTTGGAGCTAATCTTCATCTGCACATTTTGCGCATAATTTATTTATATGACATTTTAGTTTCTTTGTCCAGCTTAGAAGTTTGCACTCTTAATGGTTCATTAAAAGTATTATCCAAACCATGAGCTCTTTTTTTTTTTTTTGGAAAGTAAAATATAGCACAATATTGTTGTATTATATTACAGTGCTAGCACCATACAGTATGTGTTATTGTGCTGTTTATCATATTTTCAAGATGCAACGGAACATGTTTGAATAGTACAAGAAAACAAAAATCACGCAATGATTATTTTTCAGAGAGAATGAAACACAAACAATCAATTCAATTGAAACCCAATCTCCCGAAATAAATCAAACTATTTTGGGTCCAGACAATGCTTTCAATAACATACTACAATGTAAATATCTTCAGAGACAGACAGAACAAGGAGTCCTGCGACAGATGCTCTGGTCCCTACAGAGTGATGAGCTCAGCATCATGGAGTCTGTCTGTGATCACATGAAGACACAGAAGAACTGAGTGGGACTCTACAAGAAGCTTAAGCTTTTACAGTTCATTACATTACTCTATTAAATGCTGTATTCTGATTGGTCAATCACTGCATTCTGTTTCTGGTCTGTTATTTCTGCATATCAGACCATTGCTAAGGACGCCGCTGTGATTGGTCCTGACAATTGTTACCTTTCCCATTAGGCTGCTGCTTCAGAGAGAGGAGAGATTGAAACCCTTCATTCATGACTAATGTGCCCTACTCAGGCAACAGTAGTAGATCACTCTGGTAAAGCGGTGTAAGGTAGGCTAATTACAGCGACTTCTAATTATAAACATTTTGTTTTGTCACAGCCAGGGCCACAGCAGGAGAAAAACACAGACATTACTTTTAACAAACCTAAAGAAATCCCACTCCCCAGTCTCAATTCACTATCAGTGGCAACGTCCAGTTTATTGTGAATTATAAATACAAGTTTTCATCGACTCACTGCTGATCAGTTGTTGCTAGGATGCAGATTTAGGCTTGTTCGACCACCGCGGGCAGTTTTTTTTCTATCTTTCTTAAGATCGCATTTTGACCAACATTTTGTCTCAAATTATTTATTTCACTAGTTAGTAACTGTGTAATATTCGGGATAATGTAGAGTAAGAAGGTTGGTATAGAGAAATCAACTTCTTCAGGATGGATAGAACCTTACTTAACATCTGGCATCAGCCACAAACCACTGTAAGAGTCTATTGTAAGAGAATCTACATTTATGGGTTTCTACACAATACACACAATAACCAGCGAGATTCCACTGAGAGTGATGAAGAACTGCAGCAGCTGACCACAGAGCAGCTGACAGAAGACACTGTAAAGCATGACTTTGTGTGACAGCTAAGTTTTCCAAACACAGAGCGAGTATGACTCCCTAAGAAGCAGATGACACATCGAACACGACGTGGCATTTGTTTTTGTAAAAAGAGAGGCTGTGTTTTTGAGTACACTGCACTCACTGACTTTCAAATACCCATCAAACTCCTCACAATTAATCATCACTGCAATCAGTTTGTGCTGTGAGTCACTACAGTACATTCGCTCCATTGGCTACTTTCAGGTACAGTTTCCCCCTTTTTCTTCTACACAGCAAAGTAACAGAGAGATATGAGTAAAGGACTGTCTTCCAAAAAAAAAAAAAGATTATTGGAGGCAATACTCATTCATTTTGTGTTGATGAATCATTAATTTCAGGACATTATATTACTAATCCCTCTCATCCTCATTCATTGAGGGTAATTTGGTGTAAAGCTGGTAATAGATTCACATCTTTTAGAATATTTGAACCTGACGTCCAAATAAAAAAGAATGACAAAAAAAGATCATAATAATAAAAAGAACTCCTGACAATGTTAGGAAAATCTTTTCTTAGAGGGAGATAAATATATTACAGGCGCTGATGCTTTCCTCCATTTTCACATAACAGAATCTTCCACAGCGTAAATTAGAAAGGTAATGGTCTCTGCAGTAGTTTCCACATCGTGGTGGGTGGGGAGGCTTTCACCTGGTGAGAAGCTGTGGAGTAAGAAGATTTGTCCAGTGAAAGGAAAGGAAATTACAAAAAAAAAAGAAGAAGAAGAAAAAATACTGACAATTTAGGGCCGGTACTAAACGCTGTTGTTAGAGTGTTTCGATTTATCAACCATAGGAACATAAAGATGTCAAATTGGATCACTTCCCAGGGCCTCCTGTGGACCGGTGTTAGAACGGCCTGGTCCATCTGAAAGAACGGCTCCTCTCAACAACCACAGATTAAAACAGAGGTCAACAAACACATCATCAACACACATTATAGTGATTGTTGTCTTTTTGTTATCTCCGTCTTCACAGAATCTTGAATGCCAACATAATACTCTCAGGCAAGGCACCAACAAATTTACATTCCCTGCTGCAGGATGAAATCCTCCTAACCTCCACAGATGACAATTTTTCAAGAACTGGTAAAGAGCAAGTCCTGACAGCTTGACAACCATGAATTTTTCAGTCAATCCACTGGGTGTTTCTGAGGTTTTTATAAGCCCCAAGAGGACAGAGAACTTCTTGAACCCACTGAGAGCCTCAAATGCCGGTAGCCCGAGACCTGCAGCTTCCTGCTGGCAGCAACGATACAGCATCCCTTAGCCGAACAACGGAGGAGCCAGAGGTTGGTTCAACCAGGGAGAGCCACAGCTATCAGTAAAGAATGAAAATTACAACGTCTTTATCAAAAGCAGTGGATGATTTACAGCAAAGCAAATTTGGGATGACACACAAGTCATTCAAATATGCAGATTAGTGCCTACACTACTGTCTGCTCAGAGCTGCTTTGCTACATAGTAGTGCCCTTTAGTTTCATAGAAAGCAACAGCCATCACCAACTTCACAAAACTTAGATACTACAGTATATAGGAAAAGTGATACATCACAAGCAGCATTACGGTATGAAACAGTAAAAACTTCATAAATCCCAACATGTCAACTCATAATCAACCATACAATGCAAAACTAGAAGTGCAAATTTGTGACATTGGAACGGTTCCGAACTGACAATAACAACGACGCCGGGCGCAGCAGCTGTTGTACAGGAAACATAGAGGGAATGAGTATTTTCACTTTTATTTAGAAATGTCTGTGAAATGGAAGCTGGGAAATGTCTGAGCAGCTGCTGAGGAGGAAAAGAGTGAACAAGAGCCAAACTGTGTGACGTAAAAGTCACATCAAATCCGCCTTAGCTGTTCACACTGTGGTCGCATTGCAAAAAATCGGATATGAATCTGATTCAGGACCACATTTGAAAGAGGCCTGAATCTGATTTGAAAATGTCAGATTCAATGTGACTTGTGCTGTTCACACTGTCAGAAGTAAATAGGACACGGGTCACATTTGAGCGAAAAAATTGGATTCAGGTTCACTTGTAACTGCAGTGTGAACATAGCCTACTGTATGTTGCTGCTCAGTTTTATCTACTTCAAAATCTGCTCTTGCCAGATCTCATGTTGCTGAGACCAATAAAGCAAGAAAAAAAAAAATCCACTAGCATGGATTGCATTCTGAGTCATTTGTCCCTTAGCTCTTATTATTATGAATGAAAAGTATGGCTCCTAATGTCCAAGGCTCCTTTATCACAGAAAACATACAGTACTGTGGGACATTTTGACTAAAGTATATTCATCATTACCCATGAGACACTGCACAAAGCTGAGCACAAATTTGGACGACACATTCGACTGTGCTCAGGCTCAGTTGGTTCCTTTAAAAACAGAGAGGTCTGGATAAGTGATATGAAGTGATTGGATAAGGTAGCAGGTAAACTGCAGCGTGTTATTCTTAAGAAAACAGAGAGTGGCTCAGACGCTGATGTGAACTCAGTCGGCACTGATATTTTCCATGCTCGTCTGTTTATATGAAGAAAAAAAGCCTGCTTTATTTTTTCATGAGGTGGTTGTGTAACTACAGCAAAGAGAGCTGACAGCAGCTGTAAAATAAGATAAAGACGGTCGGGGAGAGAAGAAGTTGTGGGTTGAAGACAGTCACAGACAGACGTTTTACAACCTGCACTTAAAATATTGCATTACTGACGCAATATTGGGATTTTGTTGCTGTGTACTACACGGAGCGTGGTAACACTTTTTGACCCGGCGCTGTGTTCCATGTGCTTATCGCTTTGAACTATAACAGCTAACTACTAACACTCCTCGCTGTACGTTACCGTCGGTAGCAGGAGCTGATGCATCAGCCGTGCGAGCCGCTTCTGTTTCCCTGGCAATGGGCAACATTAAGGAAGATGGAGCTGATGCTCTTAAACTGTCGTGTTTATGAGCTCCTGAATAGCTTTTATCATTCAAAAGGGCCCCCCCACTACGGTCATAATTGAATCACTACCCCTTTGTCGTGTGTATGGTTTATTTGCCTGTGGGGGAAACACGTCTCTGACATTCATTGTGCTACATCCCCCTCGTCACCGCCTGATTGTGGGATTAAATTAAGACGTAATTAAATTCTGATTGCCGGTGTACTAAACTCACAAACCTCAGCAAAACATGCTCACACAGACACACAAGAAGATGGCACTGCTGAGTGGTTTCACTTGTCTGCAATTAAGACTTTTTTCTGCCTCTTTTTTTTTTTTGCAGAAGCATTTTAAAATAGTGTTGCTCTCTTTACTCTAAGTGGAATTACAGTGCCCCATGTGGAAAGCTGTTTTACATCCAGTCAGCGCGTAATAAGTGCTTTGAGCTGTGGGCATTACGGTGTTAAGGATGTCAGCGTTTATGATGATAGGTGATATTAACATTTGCATGTTTGCTGTTTCAATCATAAACCATGCAGTCATCTCAAGCACAGTTCACAGCCTGTGATTTATGTGGTCTACAGTGTAAAGTGAGCGGCGTGAGCTCTGCTGTATGGTTTTCACTCAGCTCCACAGTGCAGCGCTTTGTATCCCACTTCACCTCCACCTCAACTATAACGTCGTCTCGTTTTACTGTTTCATCGGTGTCCGTCCTCTCCTCGGCAGCTCTCATCACTGTTTCCAAACCTTTATCACTTTCTCCTCACTGATTATATGATCCCTCCGCCCCAATTCGGTGAATGACTTCAAATGAGGTACAGTAAATGTGCCGTGGAAATATTTGGATTTTGATTGAGAGAACGTGATTCAACTCAGCTTAAAAAGCAGGAAAAAAAGAAATCATGTCATACACCTACAGGAGACAAATCCTCAGCAGCAATCAGAAGCTCACGCTGCCAAATTAGAGCTTGTCGAGAGGTCCTGAATAGCGCTTTGATTTCTCCTCCAAATTCCACAGGAGCGATCTAGCATGTAAACTGTGGGCTGAGTGTCTGACAGCAAACAGGAGAACAAGAATCCCGCTGTTCATTTTTTTTTAACAACTATTAAGATTGGTGATATTCTATTCTAAGCAATATATATTATTAGGCTGCTTTCTGATTTGTTGCATGCTGATGTTTTGTGCATGTTGCATGTTCGCTGTGTAAAAATGAGCCATACACAAGTGAAAGAAAAGAGCAACTCACAGCAGGTATGAGATCAAATCAACAGAACAGAACATCGGCAGGGAAGGTAACTATGTGCATGCCTTATGGTGTTTCCTCCAGTTAAGGGGGGACACTACAGGTAACAGATATTGTCATGAAACTTCACAAGTTTATCACTTAGGCTACACTAAGACAAATGATTTTTGTATCACAAGTTTTGTCAATTGTATGTTTAAATATGTAAATGAGGCAATATCTAATGAAATATGCACTAATTTGCATACATATCCAGAACTGAAATCTGAACAATGGATAAAGCCCCTTTGAAATGTTTTGTTTTTTGTTGACATATTAGAGTCAGAAATTTTTACAGAGGGGATTTTGGATATCTCTTTTTATCACAAATGAGAAAATACTGTCATCAGCCCTAAAAAATCAAATTTTGCCACGTTTTGAGGAATAAAATGTTGTATGAATCAGGATTTGAATGATATATAAACAATCAGCTCTGTAAAAACCTTCAGAAAGACAGGAATAAAAGGTTTGGTGTCTGTAAGAGCTGCTGAAGTGGAGATTTTGGGCTCAGAGGAAAAACTCATTTTGAGAAAACAGCCTTTAAAGACTTGTACTGTAAAACTACATAGATTGTTAAAGCAGATCATACTTTTACGATTGGTTGCGGATACAAAGGAATTTGCTGCCTACATAATTGTTCAGTAGAGAGAGAGCTTTACAATGATACCTGACATGACAGTCAGGTATGACGACAGTAGTATGCTAACTTTTGGTGAATTTAGGAGAAATCTACAGACAAGGGAGACAAAATGAAGTAAAATAACCACCTTAATGCGGATTTTCTACCATTTCTTTCTTTCTTTCTGAAAGAATACATGTTAAGGAAGAAAAATGGCTCTCAATTACATCTCAAAATTGATCAGTGCATGAAAAAACAGTGTTTCTGCCTGTAGCGTCTCACCTTAAAAATGGTGAACTATGAGTACAAGTATTTCTTTGATCTTGATTATGTAATATTTATTAGTGATCTATTTTTTATATTTGTGGTATGAATGAACATGATAATCTGTTGAATTCAAAATGTCTTTGCATATTTGATGACAGAATGTTCTCGGGGTCAGTCCTGATGGGGCAGAACACTGTTATTTTCATCCATTTATCATTATCATTATAACTATTATTCATTTTTCTGATGAAATGGTTCATTTTCCTGTGAGCTGGAATTAGCCTCCACACAATAACTGGAAATGGAAAGGTGATGCCCCTCACCCCTGGATGTCTGACTGACTGAGGATGTCAAGATTTGATTTTAAACAGATTTCTAAAATGCTGTCAACAACGAGATGTCAGCACTGATGACTGCAGCACCAGGTTTCCTGAACGCCCCTCTGGAGTTATTGTAAGAGACCCACCTGCAGAAAGGCCCTGAAGTGCACCTAGCATCTTAAATGTAACGGTCAGATTAAAAAAAAAAAAAAATCAAGTATTAGATTAGATCTGAGTGATAAGAGAATAGACAGCAGTGTAGCAGACACACTGAGGTGATGAGTGCAGCCTGTCACTTTTCATTTGATGATCTTCATTAGCACGGAGGATGAAAAGGAGTACACATCATTTTGCTCGCAGCTCCTCGGGGATTCTCCAAAACACTTCAAAGATTAAAACCCCACTCAATGAACTATAGTCGTTCCTGGTATGTAGTTAAAAAGCACTGTCCGCGCTCATACGCCTCACCTGGGCTGTCTTCTTGTCATGTCTGAATTAAGGGATCCAGACGTACTTGTGAGATCTAACAGGATTTAGCGGCTCAATGTTGAGAAATACATGGACGGTTTGATGTTCAACATGTGTCTGCTCAAACTGAATGGAGCTTATTGTAGTGTAAAAGCATGAGCTCCAGGATCCTTTTTAAGTACATTATTATGAACAAGTCTAATTGTCCCAGATTAGAGCTTTCCCATTCCACTGCAACGTGTTAGGATTAAAACACCCTGCTCCTGCTTCTGCTATTATTTTGGCTGCGTGAGAAAAAAAAAGAAAAGAAAGACAAGGCCTCATGGATCAGGGGATTTACAAGGCGATATGATATGAAGCTTTGAACTTTCTGAGTCATTGTCTAAATCACACGGCCTGCGTTCATACAGATTTCTAACCCATGTGGTTTGAGCTTTAATAAAAACACATTGATCCTGTTGGTGATCTCTGTGTGTCGACTTCATATCGTCGGGGTCAGGACGGTGAGGATGCAACAGCAAAGGCCAAATTAAAATCCACCTTTTTGTTTTTCGCCTATGAAGTTCACAGACGACGACAACGATCGGTGCACACTGTGGGATTTCTGTAGCAGCTTCTTATTAATAATTTCTGGGAATATTCTGTATTTGTTGAATCATTTAGGAAGCACAATCAAACCAACATCACTATCAGCATCTAAGATAGTTCAACAAAACACTACCTCTACTTAATAACTATGCAACGATTCCAGAGGCATGTTGTGATGAGTACAAGGCTTGGGAAACTATTTGTTAGAGCACAACATACTACATTTCTAGAGAAATCTTAGGAATTTTTAGCTCTGTTGATCATTTTTCTCTACTTTTATTTGTTATTTTATGCTTTTATGCATTATTCCATGACAAGGACAATCCAGTATAAGCTGCTTTTCAAACTGTGCTAGTAGCCATTGAACATGAGATAACAAAGAGTGCACTGAGCGCTGTTCTGAGGTCAGTGTGTCCAAGAACTGAGATGGTTTTGAACTGGATGTATGTTATGTTAATCCTTATCTACATCTTAATACAAAATAAATAAATGCACTTTACTGCTGTACCTTTGCTGCTCACATTGTGAACATGTTAAATGTTTTTACTATGTATGTCCTATGTTGTTTAAATGTGATGTCAAATGTGTGCTTGTCTGCAACCAAATTGCCCTGCAAGGGACATTTAATAAAGTGACTTGACTTGACTTGAGAATACACTAAAGTATGCTTGGTCTGCCATGGTTATTATCATCACGTAGCCCTGAGGAGAAACAAAGAGAGGGGTAGGACACATCTGAGTTTCATGTTGAAAAATCAAAATTAATTGGGCTCAATGAGTCGTCTCATTGAGACTAGATTGTGATCTGGCCACTGGTGTAATCTGTTTGTCTCCATGTGACTGGAGACACCTGAATGTGACAGGCACCCACCTGGTCTGTGGGTACAGTATATGTCCTGGGAGCTGGGAAATACCTACTGGAATCATCAGCGTGTCACATGTTGACAGTCTTTATATTTACTTTCATACAGTGCATAGTCTACATGCAGTTTATTTGCCAAATTGTGAATATAAGTAATGAAATATTCATTTTATTCATTGAGTTTTTGCCACTCAATGTAGTTTGTGGTCTTTTTTCTTCAGAGAAGAGACTCTTACTCAAATAGTTATTGTGATGGCAACTTCTATTTCTATACTTGTTTTTTATAAAGTAACACTTTAGTGGGTGCAGTTTTTGGCGACTTTACACGACAGCTTGTCACACAGCCAAAACTTACTGTCACAGATGACAAGCTCAAAAAGCCTTAAGTCTAAAAAATACTAAGTGAGGAATGATTTTGACACTTTAGCAGTCTGACAGGAGAGAGTGACGGTCTGTGACTGAGAGACAGGATACACTAATGTGGGTTTTATGTTTCGAATTTTCCTAACATCACATTTTTCCCTCTCATCAAGATGTGTCTTTCCGAAACACAAGTGCTGGAAAAGATTTTTTTTAAAAAAGAAAGAAAAATAGAGAAAAAAGAAAATCCTCACACAATCAGTGTGAGTCAGAGTCGTCCATGTTCAGTTCAGGCCACAGCTGCAGTCAAAAGTTTAGAATTGGCAACAAAACAGATGAAAATGGTTCTATAGTCATTTCCCTGATGCTAACTCTAAATCGTATCCAAATACAATGATCTCAGCTCAGTCAACAAATCAGCACTACAGCTCTGTAGCAAATATAATCATATGCAATTTTGTGTGTGTTGTCATCTGTGACTCCTAATGACTTCTGGGGCCTCTCATCTCCACCTTAGTAGCAAGACAATTGTCAGCACTGAGAATACAATGTCTCTGTTGTTTTAAGCTTTTACACACACACACACACACACACACACACACACACACATAAACGCCACTGCATAGTCGGCAGAGTATGAAGCTCATCATATCATAGGCTTTCTTAAGGTAGAACCCAAGTTATAGTAAATGCTGCCATCATCATATGGAATGATGAATGACAATAAACCACAGTTTAAAAAAATGCATGTAAAGACTTGCATTAAATGAAATGAAATAATTAAATAATAAGGATACAGTCAAAGTAATATTCAACAAATGATGGACTGCTATACAAGATTTGTAGTTTAACTATATTTTTTACCTTACGTTCAAGTTCAAGTTTATTTGTCACTTAATTAAACAGCTTTGGAGTGATTGTGATGGTTTACTGGCTAAACTTGACACTCGTAACAAGTTAAGCCTTCAACGCGCGTGTCACTTATTGCGTCTATTATTGGGCTGAAAAACAGCTTTGCAAGATCATTGCCACCGCCCCGGTGTCCCAGCTCTCGTCTTTGCGCACTACGACACAAACGCGCCCCGTAACCCGTAATCTTTTGTTTATGACAGATTAAACTACATAAATACAGTATACACGTCGTAACATTGTATAATGATAACGTTATGTACCGCTCTATTGATTGAGTTCTCGCTGGCTTCATTGTAAACAAATGCGCATGGCCAGGATGAGGGTTAGCAATACAGTAGAAAAGCAACCGGACTTACATAGTTCCTTAACAAGGGCATAGTACAGGATGACTGCTTCATTGTGACATTACATCACTGCTATAAACCAGCAGGCTGTGTGCATTAGCTTCCTTTGTAATCAAAAAAGACATCTCCCTTTATACAACATGGGACCTTTAAATCATCAAACATGCATAAGAATAATAAAAACTGTGGGTGTACAATATACCCTCCAGCTGGAACACAGTCCCTCCATTCACCATTCTCAAAGTGAGGCCTATATACACTAAAGCACAGCCCTGCTGGAAGCAGTTTGCTCAGTGCATTTGCAAACACAGCTGGTCGTGTGATGTTTTCTTTCTGTAAGCGTGAAAAAGGAATAGATTCCCCCTCCTTTCCAAAATTATACAAATCCTGTTATTTAGAAATATTATATGGTAGATTTAGTGCTCGTGTTTCCACTGAAACTCTTTTTCAAAATAATCCTCTATTCTAAATTAAATGCTTTCTCACCACTACACAAGAGAAATGATGGCCTGTCTGATTTTGCAATGATTACAAGAGGTTCAGAAGTGAGTGATGGGTTAATTAAAGCTCTGGGGAAACAGGTAAACACGGTGAATCTGCTTGATACAGCGCAGGTTTGAAGGTAACTTCAGCTGCCCTCATATGCAGTAATTTCACAGAGGATTGTCTCCACATGCTAATTCTACCCTTTAATACTTCTCCCTCAGTTTCATCCCTCTTTTTAATAAGCTTGAAATTAAAACAGCAGCACACGCTGGCCCATTTCACAGGAGAAATGATAAGACCCAACAATGCGAAGAAAAATGAGTCAGGAGGTTACATCAAACAACAGCAATATCAAAGCGCAAGGTACAAAGGCGCATACGGTGGGTGTGAGGACTGAACCAAAGGTTAACTAGATGCTGCTTCCATCGCTCCTTGGTCTAAATAGCTGTTTCATTACATTTAGGTTTCTGTCTGGCAGCAGCATCTTTACTTATGGAGCAAACCACCGCACTCTCAAGGGATTCAGTCTGTTTCATAAACCTGCAGTGACATGAAAACTACAGTTTCTGGAACATAGGATCACATGCAGAACTCAATAGTAAACTACATACAGTAAATGAGGTCAGTATACTATTTTTAAGTATTGAAGTTAAAATGCTAAAATTAAAAAAATGAAGTTAAACTTGTTTTTGTATTCTACCATCATTCCATCCTAAGCAGCCAATGGAGGCTGTGGCATTTCAACTGTATTTCTCACATTGTCATGAACCAAGCCTGTCTATTTAACATGAAATTTGTGTCTGTAGCTCACAGCCCAGTGTAGATGTGCATCCACCATACACATACAGTAGATCACCTGCTGAGGATTCTTCTGCTTTTTATTGATGTAACTTCATTCATTCAAAGATATGTTGCCTCTCAACATTCAGACATTTCCTACAAAACATTTTTATTGCTGTTTCTACTGGAGAGAGTGGCCTTAGTCAAGAGGCCTAATACCATCTACCTCCTCCCGCTGGGCACACTCCTCCGTCACCATGGGGTCCATTTTCATTGTTACGCTGATGACACACAGGTCTACATCTCCACCAAACCCACCGCTGCCATCCCTCCCACCTCCCTCATCACCTGCCTGGAAGACATCCGGAGCTGGATGAGCAGGAACTTTTTAAAGCTTAACGGCAACAAGACCGAGGCCCTGCTCATCGGCTCCAAATCCACCCTCGCCAAATCACAACACACCCCAGCCACACCCATCATCATCGACAGATTCCCTGTACCCTTCTCCCACCAAGTCAAGAGCCTCGGCGTCATACAACACCCTCTCATTTGCACCCCATATTCAAAACATCACCCGGACCGCATTCTTCCACCTCCGCAACATCTCCAGACTCCGCCCATCACTGACCCAATCCAGCACTGAAATCCTGGTTCACTCATTTGTCACATCTCGCATAGACTACTGCAACGCCCTCCTCACCGGACTCCCCACCAAACTCATCAACAGACTGCAGATCATCCAGAACTCAGCTGCCCGGATCATCACCCGCACTAAATCATCTGACCACATCACCCCTGTTCTCATCCAACTCCACTGGCTCCCGGTTCAATACCGCATCCACTACAAAAATCTTCTCCTCACCTACAAAGCTCTCCACAACCTAGCCCCCACTTACCTCCGCGACCTTCTCCATGAATACACTCCCTCCCGCTCCCTCCGCTCCACCTCTGCTGGACTGCTAACCACCCCCACGTCACGCCTCAGCACGACGGGTGCCCGAGCCTTCAGCTGCTCAGCACCAAAACTCTGGAACTCCCTCCCACCACACATAGGACAGTCAGACTCCATCACAACATTCAAATCCCAACTTGAACCCACCTGTTCAAACTGGCATACTCCCTATAAACCAGACACTCTGCACTACACTCGCTTATATCTTGATGTTTTGTTTGTTTTGTTTTTATTGATACTATGATCTTTTATCACTCCTTTTTTGTAAGGTGACCTTGGGTGACCTGAAAGGCGCCTCCAAATAAAATGTATTATTATTATTATTATTAATACAAAGACAAAACACAGTAATTTAAAGCATTGTCATAATATTTTGGGCTAACTTGGCAACCAATTGACATGAGTGTGCCTTTTGTTAGTGTAGTATATTTGTTAGGCTTTTAAAAGCCTATTAATGGAAAGCACAGTCGAGAGAGAGACAGGAAATGGGGAGGAATGACATGCAGGAAAAGGCTGCACGATGCAGGATTCAAACCGGGGCGGGCGGCCTGCAGTGAGGACTGTAGCCTCAACACATGGGGCGGCTGCTCTACCAACTGAGCTAAACACCACCACATGAGTGTGCCTTTTAAATGTTTGTCTATCAGAGAAAAACAAGCGTTGTAAAGTTTGAAAGACGGCCCTGTTGGGTATTCTGTATGGCTTTGATGCAAGTAACTGGACATGAATACAGTTACTGTACCAGAAGACAGTTTCATACTGAGGGAAGGATGAGTAGTAGATAATGCATTTTTCCCACCACTCAACTTAAAGTCACTGGACTGTGTTTTTAGCATCTTGTACCACAGGACACTGCAACTTTATCTGTGTTTAGCATAACAATTTGCCATTGTTTGAAATGTATACAGGAATAACAGATATTCTAATGATTTTTTCCAATTGATCAATCAATCCACCTAGTTAGCTAGTAGCTCTACCTGGCTGGCTAGCTGACTACCTACGGTAACTCACTCACTTGCAGCTAAAGTTGGTTGTTACAACTTTGTACTGTTGTGTGTGCTAACATGGTTGGTAGAAGCTGAAGGCCAATGAGTGTAAAGCAGAAGAACATATTACACAATCAAGTCAAGCTAATCAAATATCACATTTAGGAGAAATAACTAATATATATCCATGCGTAGCCTATTACAGTATAGCTACTAGAAAACTCTGTTGTTGGACCTTCAAGCACACAATTGCACAGAACAACTGTTCCAGACATAAAACATACACATACCTAACTATGTTTCGTTAACCAAACTTCCATAGCCTGTGTTCCATAACCTGAACCACAAGTTGCACAGGAACAGAAAAATTGTTTTTTAAAGGAACTTTACTAAGTAGATTATTCATTTGTTCCACTCGATTTTAAGCATTTCCTATGTTTTTGCAAAGTCATAAGCAGGAACATTTTTTCTTATCATTTGTGCAAAAATGCAGCTCATTTGCTTCCCATTATATTTATCATTTTCTGTAGCTTGACATTCTCAAAACGCTACAATTGTTCCGTTACAGATAATTCTGCCTGAATTGGGGCTTCTGTGTAAACAGTGATAATGCTCTACAGTAATCTGATAGCCTCATTTTCTGAGGCCACTTGGACTTTTTTTGTGCTGCGCTCCAATTTATTTGGAGTTTTACAAAGTCGTCTTTTTCCAAATCTTCACCGTGGCCAACTTAATACTCAGTAGCAGGCTGCGCTGAAAAAATTAGTTTGACCACAAAACTTTATAAATTACGATAAGACGGATAAAACAGTTTGATTTTAAAAAGCAGCTTTCACTCCTGTTGCAACTGTCATGTACCATCACTGTCCATCGGCCATCTGTGTGTGTGTGTGTGTGTGTGTGTGTGTGTGTGTGTGTGTGTTTGTGTGTGGAACCCTATCAAAATGCTGAAGAGGTGATAATAGCAGTATAATGACCCATCATTACTGGCATGAAATAAGCTGATGATGGATACTGCTGATAGGTTAGTTGTTATTCAGTGGATATATTATGCCAGGGTGCAGCTGTGTTGTGTAAGCAGATCAGGTGAACCTTGATTTTTTGCCCATGAAAAGTTCTGCTATGCCAGTTTGCTGCGAGGAGTATATGACCCGCCGGGAACTGAACCGGTGACTCAGCTCAGAAAACATGTCAAGACTATAGTGCCTCGATATCAAACACCTCAATCACAGTAAATTTCACACATTAACACTTGCTGGATGTGGTCAAACACACTACCAGTCTCAGGTGTAAACACAATAAACACTTTTTTTTTCTGTTATATCTGCTGTTTAATTTGATTTTATCTGCAGTGACGTGGCCTTGAACCTCCGGAGTGCTGGTGGAATTTACCACCAGGAGCCACTTGGGGACCGGCTGGTGGTGAGAGAGTCTGATTCCAATGCTTGCTTTTTCACCTCAAATATTTTTCAGCGCTTTGTGTTCCCATTAAATCAGCACTGTCCTTTTGTGTTATACCACCACATTCCTGTGTGTTGTGCTGCAGGTCAGCTGAGTGAATGAGAAAGAACACGGGAAAAAAAACAACAACATTATTTCACATGAAGTGTATATTTAGATTTACTTTTGTTGCCATCTTTTCAAAGTGTCTAAGACACACCTCCTCTGCTGGCCCCATTCACTGCAGCACATCTTATCTCTGCCTCTCTACACTGAGGTAACACACTGACTGTACCTCACTAAGGGCTGAATCCGGATTTTGGGGTTTTGCTGAATACTGAATCCCATTCGGCCAAATCCGAACCAAATACTGAATCCTACTCCCATCATCGGTCCATACAGTAAACAACACATTAGATTTGCAGTAAACAACATCACACAGTGTGTCTCCCTTTTTATTCTAACAGTAAAAAAACTAATGGGCAATAACTTTTGCCACTGTTTCGCATTTGAACAGAATGCTCACACTCTTTACTGAACATTTAAAGCTGTACAGAAAAGAAAATTGAATTTGAGCCGACTGTGGGTCATAAAATTAGTGTAATAACTGCTATTTCAGACGATGTAGCCCAAACTTTGTGCAAAATTCTATTTTCGAGTAAATCCGTGATGAAATTGTGGTATTTTTTTTCGCATTGGATGATGCAGGCGCACAAACTATGCGTCACGACGCTCACGATTCATTAGCCACTGATATTGGATCCGTCATCCGTCAATCAAACGTCTGAGACACACGCACACACTGAGCTCTGTCTCGTCCCGAACATTGAATATCCCGCCCGCCTGATAACGACCAATCAAACTCGTGGAAACTCGACATATAGGACAGACAGGACAAACGGCCATTTTTGAACACCTTTAAGCTTCTAGTTATTCAGCAGACAGGCTATAGTGTTTTTTCCTCATTCAAAACAAGAAAGAAAAAGACCAAAAAGTGAAGTTACTTCCACTTCCACAATATCTGCCTCTAAGTATCATTGCATGTGTTACTTATGCCATGTTTACATGTTTATGTTAAAATAACAGCTGTTTGATGGTTTAAAATTACTGTGATTACGATGTTAATTTCCATCTATGATGTTTTCCATCATATGTCAGCATCAAGCGAGCAGACTTTATGTTAAGTTTGTGATAATGCCAGTGATGCTGGCTGTGCTGAGAGTGTTTTGAACTTTGTAGTTCAGGGAGAGGGCAGAACATTATTCATAAACCTCCCTCGAATCGTTGGCGGCGTCATTACGTTGACATGCAGAAGGTTCGGCAGAAACTGAACCACATCAAAAAGCCATACAATACAAAACCGAATCCTGGATTTGGTACATCCTTACCTCACACAACTCCATGTCAAATATCCTCAACTGGCCTCTTAAAATGCTATATCAATTAATCAACGTATTGTTTATTCACATGAGCAATCACTTGTTTAGTGCTGTAACATTTATTTAAAATGCAGCAGGATGACTCAGACTGAGCCCATTAGATAAACTCTAATTTATGAATTACAGTAAACTGGAAACGTGGCCTCCAGTGCACAGTGGAAGCTGAGCTACAGGAAAATTACTTGGTGACAAAGAAGGGCAAACACAAAGTGACAAGTTGCTCAGGAAGCCGCTACAGAAATGATTAGTAATGGGTGGGTGTGCATTTCATGCATGGCCCCTCACACGTTAAACAGCACGGCCATGTGTTTTCATTAAGCACCAAAGATAAAACGCACTACAGTTTTAAATCTGAACCAATCAGCTCCCAGTAAAAAAAAAACAAAACAAAACAGTGAGCTATCTGGTATCACTTTTGTAATTTTGCGAGGCCACTCCAAAGCTTCTTTCCTCTGTAAGAGAGACAGGAGGTTAATGAAAAAGTCCTAATCTTTTCCCTGTATAATTGAAAGAGTGGAAGGTATCACTTTTAATAAAGTATAATAATAGAGACCCAGACATGCAGTGGAGTCCCAGATGACCTTCTCGCCACTCTGTTTTTTTTATCGCCGCCACCGAGGCTGAGGTTACAACACTTGTGCGCCGTCGAGAGCCGCTCAACCCTGCACTGTTATTGGCCTTTCTGCAGCGCCTGTCAGCCGCAGTCACCGCCGGGCCAAGACGTGACCCAACCCGGGCAGCGGTGTGTACTACTGTCATGATCTCCACAGAAATTAAAATGTTAATACTCGCTGTATGTCAACCTTCATATTGTACTGCGCTGTCTCCACCTCTTGACCTCAAGATGCCGTCAGACTTACAATAATCATCTCACATCCGGCAAAACAAGTCGTGTCCTTGTAAAGGAAGTTTTTTTTGTTTTTTTTTACCTAAATAAGACTTTTTTATATATATTAACCATAAACAATAAGAGATTCCATCTGCACTGCATTTGTCTTAAAAAAAAAAAACATATGCTCAAATAATAAGTTCCCTAAGTTAACTGTCAGGAGAACAAGCTAACAAGCTTTACTTGTGGAAGTTTGTGCTGTTTCAGAACTCTTTTTTTCTGGTTCCTGGGTTTTGTGGTCACAAAATCTGACAGCTCACTGATTTAGGTGGAACTCCACTGACTCAAACTATGGATTGGGCCAAAGGCCAATATAACATAGTGTGTGTTAATTAGGAAACTGTACAATCAGTGACAGTGAAATCCTGCTGGAATGAATGCGTATGTTCTTCACCGGTCTATTTTTTTAACCACTTGAAACTTTTTCTGCAGAAATATCATTTGTCTTGTATCACTGGAAACAAAACAAGGTTAAATGATGTGTCATTTCTCAGTGGGAGCATTCAGAGAACATCAGGGTGAGCTGGTCAACAATTTAGCCTACATTTATGTCTACGTGGGATAAAAGATGATGGAGCGAGCCACAAAGGTTGAAAACTACTATGTGAATCCATTATCCCATGTATCATATTTTTATTCTATTGTCTTTACTATTTTCTTTACAACTTTGCAGCTGCTTTACAAGGTGAGCTGTCAGCACTCGCTTCAAGACACACTACGGTATGTTTTTTTATTCTCTTCCGTGCACAGCGTCTGTCTGGGATCCACAATAGTTTAGTGTTTATTTACTTCAACTACAGAACATAACAGTGTTGTATTAGATGCAGCTTTTCATGTCTAACTGTCCTCTGTTTGATATGTAGAGTTGGTCATAGTGGTCACTTTCTTTCTTGGTTCTTTCTCTGCCTCCTTTAGTAATAATGATAAATACATTCAAACAGCCTGGTGTTTATTGGGATTCATCAATCTGATATTGAGAAAATGGGGCTGATGTATGACACTGATCTATTCACTACAATTCTATGTGTGTGAGGCGTGTTATATCACTAACAGCAGCATGATCAGCATGCTGGTAGACAACAAACACAGAGCAACACATTTTTACAAAGTTAGGAAAGTAATGTTAAAGTCAAGCCTGATGACTTTGTCTTCCACATGGTAAGGTGCATAGTTTATTAATTGGTATCTGATCGGTATTGGGTATGGGTAGATATGCTAAGCCCAGGTATCAGTATCAGCACTGGGAGTAAAAAAAAAAACGGCTTGGTGCATGTTAGCCTATGATATTAATTCAAGTGTTATACAATAAAAGTTATCATTATACCTAATTCTAGTATTACTTTTAGTTTTTTATCCAGTGGATTCTAAGCTTTAGCAATGCCATGTTTGATTACCCATAAATTAATGTTCTACAGTGTTTTGTTATGAAAAAGTTAAATGGAATTTGCATTAAGAAGTTCAATAAAACTGTCCAACAATCTGCCTCAATTAAAGAGCAAATAAACCCAGAGAGGATTACACTGAGCTGCTTTAACTTGCTGCTTCTCATTTGTTCTTGTTGGTCAAGTCCAGATCCTCAGTTGGCTTTATATTATTCTCTGTGTTATTTTATGTGTGACTGGACAATGGCAAAGAAATACTACTTCTTTTTCCTGTCCATCCATAAATGAGTGTTTCAGTACAAACCAACACAGTGACGTGTCAGTATATTGGAAACCTCCTTGTAAATTGTCGTACCATTCCTGCCGTAGTGTTAATCACAGCTAAATATACATGAAACAACCTGTTGCCTCTGATAGAAGGTAATTTACATTTGTCATGGAAAAAAAGAGGCAATGCATTTATCAAAGGGGAGCATAACGAAGCATAACGTTTCTCATTTCTAATTATTTGATTATCTCTGTGGCTGCTTCATCACTGCTATGCACCGCTGGAGTTTCACACAGCCGCGTCGGCAGGAAAAGCTGAATTTCAGAGAGGTGGCGGAGGACTAATGTCCCGTTAATGATAGCGTTCTATAAATATTCAGATTTATGATTCCATCAGACGCAAAGCTCAATATCAATATCAATATCAATTTATTTTAATTGTTGCATTACAGAGAAATACACTTTCATCAACTTGTCTGCCTGTGTCTGAAATGTCACGCAGGGAATGTGCTTCTAAAATTGGCTTTTGAGGCTGAGTCATTGAAGGCAGCAGAAAAGCTGCTGTTGTCAAACTGCACTTCAAAAATGCCTCGCTTCAAAATAAGTGTCAATTCTTTCAGGGTACTGTGCTTCAAATGCAGTCAGACTGCAGGGGAAGAACAAATAGGAGGTGTATATAAAGGTATAGCTTGGAAATCATGTTTACGAGGTAAAAACCCTTTTACCTGAGAGATAACCTGCCCAGTGTGCATTAATCAGCTGCTTTAAACTCACTGCTCTATGAAATATCAGCTGGAAAAAACCCATAGTTTGGAAAATCACTATCCTGAACATCACTTTTTTTTTTAATGAAACTTCACTTTAAATGTTCTGTCAAATACAGATGAGCTCATATTATGGCGTCTTTACATCTTGAAACACTCTTTTCTGTTGTAGCTGTATTATTATGTTCCATTTAGGTTGTTTCTTTATATTTCAACATTGACAGTTTTGCATCACATTATAGCAACAGCACTGAGGAAAACATCTACATTATAGACTCTTATCCATGGCACAGTATCATCAGATCTGATCGCACCCAGATTCATCTCACAACAAGATGAAACTTGGCACCATGACTGCAAACACTGCGCTAATGTTTCCCAGGAAATATGATTTCAGTCAGCCAGATAATCACCAGCCAAAATAAGTGAAATGTGCAGCCCCCACTGTAAAGATGGTGATGTGGGTGTGATGTGCGTGGTGTTTGTTTTTTTGTTAAAAAACCAGACAGCATTTTTCATATCAACTGATTTTTTCCCCCTTCCTCAGTCCTTTTTAAAGGTGGCACAGCTACAATCCAATCCAGATGAGAGAACATCTGGAGCAGCAATATGTGGTCTGACTTTTATATTTCTCAGGTGAACAAATGCAGTCTCACTGATGTATTTAATATGCTTACCTTGGTTTAAATCACTGCCTATGGGGACATATTGCTTTTCTTAATCAGACTGAGTCTGTTTGCCACATTTTAAATTAACAGCAGTGCAGGTAGCATTCTGTATTCAGTCGTGTGATTTTTGTGTTTTTAGTTGGGCCCATTACGTGATCACAGATGGCTTGATTCCGAAGGAGAAAAAAAAATCAAAATGTGTCATAATTTGTATATTTTTGTTTCTCAAAAGTAAGGACTGTATGTACTGATGTTATTCTGCAGTTTTGATGGAAGCCTCCAGTCAGATGTAGGTGTGTGAACTGTGACGTCTGCAGAATGAGTGACTGCAGTGGCATTATTTCAGCAGACTTTTTTTCTTTTGATACCGTATAAAACTGTGACAGCAGTCTCGCCCGAGGTCACTGTGAGGAGTTGAAGTACGAGCGCAGAGACGAGGGGATCAGAAGCTCCACGTAGACAACCTCAAACCACAGCTTTAGTTTCTTCTGCTCTACAGTACCATTACTGTAGTTGTAACGCTGGTGAAGCCATAGGGATGAGGACTCAACGGCACCACATAGAGAACAGGCAGAGTTCAGTGGTCAAGTCTCAGAGAAGAGTTTGGTAGACAGACAGTCACAAAGTCCCAGAGGAGCAGAATTAAATCTGGGTCCAAAGAAAACTAGAAAGTTGAAAAACTAACAGCTGGAGAGTTTGACACATGGGACAAAGAAAGAGGAATGTCTGGTACAACACATAAAGATAATTTGGCTCTAAACATTATCCTACAAGATTATCCTGTAGTGTGTGAGGTGTGTTTAGAGTCACTCGTCGCTCGTTTGCATTGAATTAATATGTAAACTTGTCGCTATAGCGAGAAAAACAAAAGGTCCGGTGTGAACGCAGCTTCAGCCCCAACCGTTATGTTCTAAATTATCTTGTGTGGGGGAAGATGACAATCCCTGTCACTGACTGCGGATTTTGACGTGGAATTAAATGTAGCCAATAAATGGTGTGTGTGGTGTGCTGTATTGGGAATATTGGAGCACACCACACAGAATATGATCAAAACTGTTCTTTTATCTTCATGTAATCATAAATAATAATACTTATTACTTATTTGTAATGTACTTTACATTTAACAAGAAATCTCAAAGTTCTACAATAGCAACTGAAAAATAAAAAAGTAAAAACAAGAGTTAAAAACAGTTATCAAAGTAACACAGGCAAAACATTATAGATTAAAAGTTTTTTAAAAAGGTAGGCCTAAGTTTCAAGACCCTTTTTAAAACAATCAATCGTCTGTGAAGGGGGTGTTCCACAGTCGAGGAGCAGAGGAGCAGAAGGCTCGGTCTCCAAGTGTGCGTCTTTTAGTCCGTTGGGGGTCTCTCACAGATAAAAAAAAACCTGTTGAGATTTAGAGGATCTTTATGTGTGCACCAGGCTGAAGAGGAGCACAGAGACTATACAGAGTGGGAGAAGGAAGAAGACTGCGGACACAGGTCAAAGCCAGTCAGGGTGAGGCATACGACCACAGCAGTGGGAAGCTGTGGAAGTACACAGAACGGGATCTGACACAAAATGACAAGAATGACACAAAATAAAAAAAGGAATGAAAAAAAAAGAAAAACATGAAAAATGTGACCTTACGACACACAGCAGGACACCACACCAGCGGCTCGGCAGACCAGATGCGGCGGTTCAAAATAAAAGTGTAGAGCGGAGGTACGAGAAAGAAGACGCTGCGTTCGTTTACAGTAATACTTTAATTAGCGCTTCACCTCAGAGGGATCGTAGACTAATGAAATGTGCGTGTGGCAGATAAATCAGATAACAGGAGGGAAGGAGGCAATCACAAATTAAAAAGAGCGCCTTCAGATTTTGTTCTTTGAGAGGTTTTATAAAGTAGGACACGTTTTGATCTCAGGCATTCAAAGTTTGGGCTCAACGTGCCTGATCTGACAGAGAGCTGTAAAGAATGAGCCCATCAGTCGCCTCAGAACTTATTATGACCCGTGGTTATCACTTCAGTGTCTGGCAGCCTCGTACGGCGGAGGATTACGGCAGCAGAGGAGGCAGCGGGGGTGTAGAAGAACAACAAATCAGCATATTGAGTTATCAGTTGAATTATTAATGTAAGCGAACCAACAATCGATCACCTTTCTTTTTTGACGGAAGACAACTGTGAATCACATCCTGCTGTGATGTTTCAGACATGTGATGACTATGTTGGACATGTTTGTTAAAAAGTGAAAATAAAACGGTTTGGTTGAGCTTCATCTCCAACGGCAGAAACACAATGAAGCCTTCAAGTTTGACAATAATCAACCTGATTTCCATTTTGTGAAGCACATGTGCTGTCTGTCGTTCTTCTTCTCACAATAAACTGAAGGCGTCTTTCACTCTGTCACCGTTGTATTTTTTTTTTCCTCGTCAACCCTGAAGAATCCATTGTTCACTTCAGACTTCAACAGCTCGAGTTTCCACATTATTTTCACACAAACAATGTTCTGCAATTCAGATTTTGACACTTCTGAATAAGAGTTTTTTCTGAAATCTTACAGTACTACCTGTTTGCCAAACCATAGGAAAAAAAAAAACTTAAAAATAATCTAGAGCTTAATTCTAGAGAAACTTTAAGATGAGATGACAGGGAAAAACCTGAACCCGATGACAGCTTACATTTTAATTCACACATGCAGAAGCCTAAATAACTTCAAAGAGAAGAGAAATGCATAATGGTGAAGGGATGATAGCAAGTTAAGTCTTCATTTAGTCAACATCTGTTCCAACTAACAAAAGCCCTCAGGAGACATCCACAGTAATAAAGCGCTCCCAACATTTCAACATGTTACTGGAAATGTCTTCTAGAACAAAGAAAAGAAAGAAACTAGACTCAAAGGTAACTGTCCATGAATGTGTCACACAAATGATTTGTCTCTCTTCGCATCTGTGCCTTAAAACCAACTCACCTCTGACCTTCACTCTGACAATACACATTAGTCAAACACAACTGGCTCGGCAGAGGGATGAAGGCTCGCAGGAGGATGTGAGGCGGCTTTTAAGCGATTCGGTTCGACTGTAGAAAACAAGTTTTGATCATTTCAATGCTTCGTTTCAGAGATGATGGCAGCACACTGTCTTTCATTAATGTTTCAGTCATTAGTGGAACGTACCGCTGTGACCACGTCATCTGTTTCTGTAGCTGGGTCCCCGTTTCTCCCTATAACCATCTTGACACTCTGCTTTTACACCTGTCAACTGGAGATCTGACCATCTAATATGGGAGACGACCTAGCTTCATCCAGCATCATTAAAACCAGCAATTAGAGTTCCTAACTGTTTTCTTTTTTCTTCTTCTTCTTTATATAAAACACATATTCTTGCTTGTGTGCTCTTTTGAAATGCACTGAATTGACTGTTACTGTTGGTGATAATAATCTGCTAACAGAAGAATAACAAGTTGGTTCAGTAATAATATAAGATGGCTTTTACATGGTTATCATGCCTGCCTGTATGTCCAGTCCGATTTGGTATTTTATTCAAGTTTCATCATGTCATTATGGTTGGTAGAATAGAAAATGTAATTTCCCATCATGTCATCATCACTGGCCTGTATTAAAATGCAATAATGATGCATCAGATGCATTTTGTTCTTTTTTTTTTTGCCGGGGTTCAGGCCAAGAATTCAAGTTGGGCCATGTCGGGTCCAGGCTTCAACATACAACGCCATATTATGCCCCCTTTCCACAATTTAAAATAGTTCCTAGGTGTCTTAAAGACATGTCTGTGACATGCTTTGGTCAAAATACCCCGAGCTGTAAACTGTATCTGAATCGTGTGATTTTCCGCTTTCCGAGGGTCCTTGAATGGTGCCTCTATGACAATTAGGGGCTGTATAGGGTGCGTACAATCATGTGGTACGGGAACAGATGCTAAACCGAACATATCATCGGCACATGTTTTACAAAACATCAACAACATATTATAACTTCTGAACCGTTAATGATAAAGACGAGCTGTAAAAAAGCATCTGAATCGTGGGATTGCCTGCTTTCCGAGGGTCCTTGAATGTTACCTCTACAATAACAACGGGCGTCCTCTCCTCAAGCGCTGCTGCTGCAGCTCAGCTGTGCTGTGTCTCAGCTGTAAATGAAACGCTTTGTTCGCCATAAAAATAAGTACTTTCCGTTTTGTTTTCTTAACATATTTATTCACCACGATGTAGTAGGGAGTTCAAAGTACAGGAATCACACAAAATATCAAAATCGTGGAAATGGTTCTTTTCCACTGCGGTTTTCTCAGGCCGCCACACATATGTTAAAGAGCCTTCAAGAAGTGATATTTCCAAAATAGGCCCCCTTTAATTTTCAGGCCAATAGAGAACTCTGTCTGCAATGGCAAAAGTGCCCACTGTTGAGAACCAGCAGCTAGGACACTCACAGAACATAGATGGTGATTAAGATCATAGATTCTAGTCATATGACTCCCTTAGGGTGGGTTTACTCCTGCACCACCCAATGCACCTCTCTGTGTAGTGAGTTCAGAAAGTGAGACCTCTCAGCTCCAGGTTAAATTATCACTGATTTACTGCTATGTTCCGCTAACCATAACAAACCCCTGCAGACACATTATAGCCGGTACGGGCTCTGGGCAGGTAGTACCGTTCTTATTTCCCTGCTCACCTCTAAAGTGGAACAGAATTCAGCTCTGAGTCCATTCTGACCTATCGAAGAAAAGAAAAAAAGGGTCCATTAAACACAGTAAAACAGAGATGGATGGGACCGTCAGCTGCAGCCATCAAAGACACATTATGTCAGCAACACAGAGGAAACGTGTTCCCGTGTGTTTGAAATGTAAAACTCCTGCCACACTGAGGAACCTACACATGAAAACCTCCCACCTCATCTATGTTCTCCTCACACACAGATACGGGATGAGTATAGCCTACTGTTGAAAGTACATACAGTACAAGGCATGTCTGTACAGTGATTTTCAGGACATATTTGCATTCTATAGTATGCAGGTTTGAGAGAAAACAAAACAATAAAAACTTTGCATGTTCATATTGACTCCTGCCTACATATAAGAAAGAGCTGGACTAAGATTGTATGCAGGAATGTGAATGTTTGGCCAGATGAAACAAAGCTCCCTCAGGGTGTTCCTTATATATTGCAAGCGTAAGAATGTCAAGTCAGTGTGTGACCTTGAACTGTGACCTTTCCTCACTCAGTCTAGTCAGTTGATCTTTGGGTCCAAGTGAATGTTTGCACCATATTCAAAGAAATTCCCTCAAGGTGTTACTGGGATACTGTACCATGTTCCCTGAAAATAGCAATTGGGGGGATGGGCAACCTGAAAACACGAGGCACTCCAGCCAACAAGTGAATGAGCTGCAGCTATCCTTATTTTCAAATGTTTTTTTTTTCTTTCCTTTTTTGAAAATAAGGAAGAAAACAGCACAAAAATGTCACTTCATTCATCCAAAATGTCATTTCATTTTAAAACATGGGGGGCCATTTAAAAAATAATAATATGATCTTTAAAAGCACAAATGTGTTTAAAACTTTCCTTCTCTCCTTGTTTTTTTTTCTCTTCCTTTATATCCAGGCCTTTCAGTGTGATAAGCCAATCATAGGAACGTTTATCTTGTCACATGGAACCATGTCATATCAAAACGGAAAGCTGCTTAGAAACAGGAAGAGATAAAAGGAAAGACAAGTCAAGAGGCAGATGGTCAATCTCTCCCTCTGCTCACAGTTCAATCCTCAATGACTGATCATTATCATTAAATAAAAACTGCTCCCAGTGCCTCTGTATTGATATGGGGTCAGATATGGCCCACTAATATTTTTTGGAGATTTTAAAGTGGGTCATTGTCAAGTTGTGAAAGGTTGGAAACCTGAGTCCAGAGTCAAGCTGTCCCACTTCTGCACAGTCTCCTAACACCTCTAAGTGTCTCTAGGGATGGGGACTGAAACAGTATCACAGTATCAATCAGCTCTGACGTTAACGGTTGCGCTCTTGGTTCTGGGAAAATTAAGAAAATAGATTTCCTATTTGCCACCGCTACATAAAAGTTACCTCGTACATTCACCGACTCCATTCCTGATTGAGAAATTTGTCTACGATGCATTTTCACTGTTCATCTGCATCGCTTTCTCTCTCTCTGACTCTCTGACCCTGCGTGTGAAGGTCAGAGGCCTGTGTGTGTGTCACGTCTGAGCACAATGCAGCGTCATGCACACACACCAAACATCCAGAGACAGCTCGTCACGTACAGGCAGAGATATGTGCAGTTGTTAAGAGCTCAGCCCACACACAGAGTTAACTAATTTATGCAAACACGGGTTAATGATGAAAAGTAACCATTAGCCAGCTAATTGTTATGGGGGTGTTCTTAAATTTAATCTAAATGATCAGAGCATCATCTGAGCTGTTGTTATAGGAAATTAATTTTCAGATTTAGATTAGAGCAGTGAAGTGGGGGTAGTGATGAGTTCCTGTACAGTAAAAGTTTGTTATTCAATAATGTTAATTAAGGACGCTAAAATAATGGAATGTTAAAGGAGACATATTATGCTCCTTTTACACAAATTAAAATACTTCCCAGGTGTCTTAAAGACATGTCTGTCACATGCTTTGGTCAAAATCCCCCAAGGATCAAACATCACAGCTCTTTTCATCCTCTCAACGGCTGGTTTCAGTGCCTGTCCCTTTAAATGCAAATGAACCACTGCTTGCCCCGCCCCTTCTACTGGTACCATGTGGTATTATGCAAATTTGCTCGTAAAACCACATTGATTTCAACCTAGGGAGCCTGCACATTACATATTTTTTTGTCAATTCTCACATTTTAGACGCCGGAAGGCAAGAGTGATATTTCCATAAAATGTCCCCTTTAATGTTTTTTGTTTCCTTTTATAAAATTACAATAAAAGTACAGTTAACATACTGTATGACTAAACAGTACTAGAAGTTAAAACTCACCCTGATATAAGTCACAGATATGAGATGGACAGACTGCAGAACAACTCTAAATGCAGATCAGACTTATGTCTTCTTATGAAACACCAGCAGCAGGAGCAGCAGAATTAATATGCAGACATTCCTGTTCTACCTGCGCCGGAACAGATTATTAAACTGTCTGTGCGGTGCCATGGCTCTGGTGCTGACAGTCCAGAGCTGTACAGGATAACCGCTATTTGTGAAACGCACAACAATGGCACCTGTGTAGGTGGTGTGGGCTCTTTTAATATTCTTGAAGTGTTAAGTCCTTAAAAAAAATCTGCAATTTACAAGTTAGGAAATAAATAAGAAATTAAAAAATTGAGCTAAACCTTAAAAAAAGAGACTTTCTTTGTTGGCATGTTGCCCGGCCCTTGTTAAATGCCAAGCTAAAAATACAACACACTAAACAAAGAATAATAATAACTAAAGTGAGCCAGTGTGCAGCGATGCAACAGCGGTCTAAGCATGCTTATTGCAGAATATATAGAAGAGATGAATATAAATGCTAAAAAAAAAACACAAAGCACAAGTAGCAGAATATTATTACAGGCCTCGGTGATGGGAAAGTGAAGACGTGTGTGTGTGTGTGTGTGTGGGGGGGGGGTTACGCAATGTATGTGAATGTATAACTTCTGCATCTTTGTGTAACTTTATGTTAACTTTGATCTGCCACCCTGCAGTGGGTTTAATGAATGCCAACCCTCATGTGGATTTAGTGTGATTTTGCGCTGCTGCAGAAAGATATCAGGCAGGAAGAGGGAGGGAAGTAGAACTCAAGTCTGAAACAGACTCGCATAAAACAACTGGGCTGCTGTGGTGACACCGACCGTTCAGATAAAGACCACGGCTCCCCCAAAAAAATTTGGAGGCTCAAAATCTCCTACCGAGCAACCCGCTGGTCAAAATGACAACTTCACAATCACAACCGAAAATTGATGAAACTTCTCTGAACCGCCCTGCTCATCACATTCACTGAGCGCTCTCCTCTCTCCTCTCTTTCTCTCTCAGGATGCAGCGGTTCAAATGAGCCGAGCCGCCATTCACACCCATGGAGACGCACTGTCAGCGAGCACTGATGGATCTGTTAGTGGATTCATCTGAGAGGAGAAACATTTGCTGTGTGAAGGCAGCTTCAAAGGTAAAGACACATTTTTCATTGTAAATATTTGAGTCTAAACTGTCAGAGGCCCATGTGTTCCTGTGGGTTAGCTCTGTGACTAGACTGCTGGATGAAATTTACATATTCCACTGATCAAATTATACAACAGGCTGGAAAGTAAATGCATTCCAGTTTCATTCATTCATGTTTCATTAATTACACTGACTTATTAACTTTAAAAGCTATTTGAGCTAATGTTATGCCCTCATTCCTTCCCTACTTCTTTCCAGTTTAGCACTGCCTCCTAATGTAACCAAATGTTAGTAGATGGAAACACAGTTCTGATTGGGTGTTTATTTATTGGCCTGTCACTCGGTTTATTAGATAGCTGTGTAACCGAGGCGTGTGGCAACTCTGAAGGGACACACTACCTCAACGTGTGAACACAGTCAGGACTGTGTTACTGTATTCACACACTGATATGTCAGCTAGTAAATAATTTGGAGCGGAAAAATCTCAAGACAACATGCAGACTTTGCAGACAAACATTCGTCTATTGTTGACCTCAAACATGGCTCAGTGTTTGAGAAGCTGTGAGTCTCTGCCTGACCATTTCCCTGCATGTTGTGTATTAGCTGGAGGCAGAAAGAATGGCCAGAAAGTAACTGCAGATGATGTCCCCAAATTAAAGTAACATCTTAAACATGTTACAATTAATTATGTGATGCCATGCTGATGACACGTCTAGCCCCCAGTATGACCTTGAGGACAAGATCAGGTACCACTCTTATCTCATAAGGAAATGCTTGACTTTGTTGCCCGGCAACAACAGCCCTCCTGCTGATGAAACATTCCCGCTGCGTGTCCAGATGTGCACTGGGAGCCCGCCCGCCCGCCCAAGTTACACTTTTCGAGCTGATAAATGGTTCCAACGTGAACAACTTCAAAATGCACTTTTGTGTGGCAGAGGGAGGAAAAAGAAAGATTCTTCACAAAGACAGATGCCTCACACATATTTCAATACAAGTAGGGCGAGGGGAACAAGGAGCGAAGCTAGCCTTCTGGTGGGCCCCGAATTTTACCGACTAATGAAAGCTGTTGCTAACAAAATATTAAGATAAGGGAACATACAGAGGATGGAGAGTGGGTGCAGAGCAGCAATGAAGAAATGAACAGCTGCCATCTATCAGCAGAATACAGAGATAGTACACTACAGATTACATGTCATACAATGTATGGGAACTGGGAAAAGGATATGACAACCCTGCCACCTGTGTTTGCTATGTGTTGGTTAGAGTTAGAGATGAAATCTTGTTCATCCTTCCAGGGTTCATGTTGTCCTTTTGGGTCAAATTGACCCAATCTGTTCCCTTCCTCCATCCCTCCTCTTTCCTTCATTTCTCCCTTCCTTCTTTCTTCAATCATTATACCCTTCATTCCTTCCTTTGTCCTTCTTCTTCCTTCCTCTTTTGATCCAACTGACTTGATCTGTTCCCTCACTCCATCTTTCTTTCCTTCCTTTTTACCTTCCTTCTTTCCACAATCATATTCCCTCCCTCCATCCCTTCCTTCCTTACTTCTTTCCCTTCGTCCTTACTTCTTCCTTCCTTGTTGACCCAATTCACCCAATCTGTTCCCTCCCTGCTTCTATCTTTCCTTAATTTTTCCCTTCTTTCTTTCCCCCCATCTTTCCCATTGTCCTTCCTTCCTTCCTTCCTTCCTTCCTTCCTTCCTTCCTTCCTTCCTTCCTTCCTTCCTTCCTTCCTTCCTTCCTTCCTTTCGTCCTTCCTTCCTTGACCCAGGAGGACAACAGGAGGGTTAAGACCAGGGTGTATGCTAGGGCTGGGCGATATGGCCTCAAATCAATATCACGATTCAGTTCAGCTCAATACCGATAAATGGACGATACCTACTCACACTACTGTGTGTGTGTAAGGGCGGAGTGGTTTAGGTGCTTTTCCATACAGCTGAGTCCTTCACAGTTCCTCCTCAGCGGGGACGGGGTCGTTATATCACAGCGGCTATGGCCGTGTTGTCTCCCTCTCTTTTTTCTCTCCTTTCGTCAGCTCCAAACACACTTGTCTACACTCAGGTGAAAGAATAACAACAGTTTCAGTAGAGATCAGTGGGCGCTGCTGCCGGTATGTCACCGTCTCTTTCCCTTCTTGTTACAGACTGGATGGGGTGGAGTCACGTGACTACACAAGCTGTACACGTAGTACAGCGCCTTAAAGGGACAAGTTTATGCCCATGGAAATGGTAAACAAAACTTAATAATCACAATAATACCAAATAAAAACTGAAAATAAAATAAGTTTTGAGATGACACTTAAAAATGGACACAGACTCAGACACTCCTAATCCCTCCTTCTATTCCAGAGTCCAGGGGCCCTAATGGTGAAAGCTCTGACCTCATGGAACAGCAGAACTCTTCCTGAGGATCCCAAGGGACACGGTAGTTCATTACAGGTTAAAAGGTCAGAGATCAAGTCTGGAGTTAAGTTGTAAAGAGCCGTAAAAAGTAATCAGTAAAATCTTAAACTCAATCCTAAAACAAACATGGAGCTTTCAGAGTTTCAGGGTGTATCTCATCCAGACTCTGCACTATGCCACCGAGGAGCTTCTTCACCACCTCAGCGACCTCTGCCACGGTAATGGAAGAGTCTTCCAACTCTTTCTCCTCCACAGATGACATGTTAGCCAGGTTCAGGGGTTCATCAAAGTGCTCTCCTGACCCCCCTACAGCATTCTCAGTCCAGGTCAGCAGTTCTCCTTCCTGACTGAACACAGTCTGGGTCGAGCGCTTCTTCCCCTTTCCCCTTTCTTTCGGGTCTCTGAATGGATTTCCAGACCTTCCTTGAGGCCAAACAGGAGTCCTCCTCCCTGGCCTCTCCGAACTCCTCCCACACCCAAGTTTTTGCTTCTGCAACCCCTTCAACTCTCCTGGCCTCTGGAGAACCCTGACTACAGTTTCAGCATTCCTTAAAATGCAAAATCGTTCTAATTTTAGGGATATTTCTATGGTGATAAAAACATGATAGCACAACCATTGTCATGTGACTATTGAGCAGCTGTCAAACAGAACACCAGGGTTCCTTGCAACAGGCTAAGTGAATTGTGACAGGCGATCAGCCAACAACAGTGTAATTTCAGCTACTTCCAGTTTTCTTTGTTTAGTTGTTTGTGTTGGTTTGAGTTTAGGTTCTTCCACACACACTCTCAACCACAACACTTGCACTTCTTCTGAGTTCATTAATGAATTCCTTTGTTTAAGAAGTAATGCTGTGTGTGGCCTTCACCTTTTGTCCTGTTCTCTGAGCATGGAATGTGAATAATGGGGGCTCACAAGAATGGGACCACGGACTGGAAACAGAGAGACCAGTACACAGCAAGACATCTTATGACCAAGATGCATGTGACAAATTATCCACTACCATGCTACCCCTGCCTTTAATGTAATGGATATTTGAGTTGAAAAACCAGTCAGTCTCTCTCTAAGGAGTTTATAGGATACCAGTGTAATCATTCAGTTATAGGGAAGAATCACTTGCTTTGGTCCTGACTCTTCAGCATTTTGATGTTTATGTTGGGTCAGGTTCCTGTTGGGTGGTTTATACTGATCACAACCCACTGACTTTTTTTTATGATCATTGCAGAATCCAAATCATAGGTCGATGTGGTGGGCATTATTTTTGCAACCATATCTTTTAGCCATATGTCACATTAAAGGCAGGAATAACATGGTGGTGCTGTGGATGCATGTATTGTGGTTGTAGTGTGTGTGGAAGAACCTAAACTCAAACCAATACAAACAATAAGACGAAGAAAAGAAAGTCCCATAGAACCCCCTTCAAGCTTCGCTTAAGGTCCAAACAGGAAGGAGTGTACAGAGAGACTGACTGCACAGAGCTGAGCATTTCTTCTCAGGCCTGGTGGCCACGCCCAGCCGGGTGCCAGCCATCCACCCTGACCAGCTTCACTAACAGGCAGCACCAATGGAAGATACAACCAAGGATCATTCACATAAAAATGAAAGGAAATTCCATGCATGTGGATGGCCTCACCAAGAGAGAGCATGTCCTGTAGATGGGGAACAGAAATGGTCCAAGAAATGACCTTTGCGGGACATACTTGACAGGAGAGAAAGATGACCAGAGGTTATTGACATAAACAATAATCCTCCTTGATACGAGTCAAGAGCAGGAACAGATATGCCCATCCAATTCAACAGTCTGTCCAAAAGAGTGCATTGATCTGTTGTGGACATTTGGAGAGGTCATCCATCCATGACACTTGACAGTACTTTGGATCTTTTCAGCAGTTTCTTGGAGAACCATTGGATATTATCATCCATAAGCAGTTAGCAGTCAGCAGTTTTTATTTGGTTCCCTTAGCAGCCCATCAACCTCACTGGGCATAGCTGGCATGGCTGTTTTTAGCACCTTGTGTAAGATGCGATTGGAAAAACCAACAGCTAACCAAGCAGTGAGGCTAAAAGCAAGAAATATATTGACCTAAAACCAGGGAACAAGCCACCAATGACTACAGTAAAAGCTTTAGCTTTATTAAAAGGCACAGCTAGAAGATGGAAAGGAATAGCTGTGAAATGTGGTTTAAAAGCTGATATGTAGATATTACACCAGTGAAGTTAACCAACAGTAAGGATGGAGATGCACCCTCTGTATCTAGGTGATTGATCCTCCTGCTGCTATCATATTACCAACCCAACTTCCCTGTCTAAGATAACTTACATGCTACACGCCTGCTTTTAAAGGACATATTTTGGAATTATCACTTTTTGAAGGCTCTTTGTGTTTGGCTTGTCTTCCTGCCCCCAAAATGTGAGCATTGACAAAAAAAAATGTAATTTGCAGGCTCCTAAGGTAGAAATCCATGTGGTTGTATGGGTTGTTGTTGCCAGAGCTGACCCTGACTCTTGGCTAATCCAAAAAATGAGCAACCTGTGTGAAGCTGGGGCTGGGGACATGTTAGCATGGGAGTGAATGAGGATTCACTCATTTTTGGGGTCAGTCTCAAGTGGTCACTCAGGAAACTACAGCTTACGGCACTTCTGTGTTGCCAGGTGATTACAATCAATGGTTGGGGGTTAATTAAGTAAGAGGAGCAAACGAGGCAGTCAGGTGGCATATTATAAAGGAGCAACAGAGTCAGTGGTAAGAGGAGGTCAGGGTGGGTGGATGAGTCAGTAATACACAAGACTTTCACTCATGAGACTGTTTCTTTTGAAACCGAAAATCATCACTGCTTCTCTTATCCATGACCGTTCCACAGCCTTAGCCACATCTTTACTATAGCAACCATGAAGATGACGGTCCTCTAACCTTAAAAGCTTCTGTGATGTGGATTGATTTTTTCACTTGTCTTCTCTCCCTCTTTACTGCCACCTTCTTCAAAGATACTTGACTCACCGAAAGACTTGCATGGCACTTCAAACCGAGGACCTCATTTGCACAGAGAGTCAATAAAGACCTACTTAACCGCCATGTTAATCGGAGATGCCCTTGTTTTTCACATGCTTTGTTGATGAAAATGTACAGCATTTAACATCTGATCAAATTTTCTGAATAAAGCAAGTAGAACAGTTTCAGTTCATGCAAAAATAAAATAGATATCATGAATAGAAAGATATTCCACATATGCTAAAGCACCTCAAATGGACTACAATGAACACAATACATAACTCTCTGACAGGGGAATACAAACAGCTTAAGAAGACTCTTTAACATGGGATCTGAATTGATGGATTGAATGCTTCGGCTGAACCATGTTGTTAACGCTAGTCTGCTAAGGTTCACTGATTAGAGTTTTCATTTTATTCCAGATTTGTTCTGGGTTTTCAAATGAAAAATAACTGGGTTTGATATTATTGTCAACAGTTAATTTCTTTTTTTTTCTGTTGTCTGTACTTTTTCACAGTCAGCAGGGTCCTTCGACTTCAGAAACATGCATTATCTCTCTGGTGGGAAATATTTATGAGGTAAGAAGTTAGTCAGGGACAATCCCTACACTTGACTTTGATAGTTTTCAAGTATGTTTATCTATAATTTCAGTGAAGACAGAATAAGGTATCTCATTCATTGAAATTAAGTCATTTACATATCAATTAAAGTTAATTCTCTTCCATTCTTATTGTGGAAATTGTGTCTATTCAAATGACACTTGCATGATCACTAAGGCCAGGAGCATAGGCTGTGCGCTGTGTTCTAGAGATCATTACATGTCCCACTAGAAATAGATAGAAACAAGGCCTGTTGACGATGTAATGACACCACACCAGCAATATTAGACTGACAGCTTCCATTATAGTTGTTAGTATAGATTGAATCTGAATGTGTCAGAGATATGAAAAAAAAGGCCTGGGAATCGAACCCAAAACTTTCTATCTGAATGGTGAGAGCTCTACCCACTGACGGCCTCTAGCTCTGACCATCACTGGCTTAAATACTGTACATTTAAAAAGCAACAGCTCAGTTCTGCCATTGATCAAAATGGACATGGAGCCATAACAATTAACCTTGTATGCTGCTGTTATACTGAGTAATTACTGTTGTAAATGGAAAGATTCTGCACACTGTCTAACCCGCAATGACTAAAACTTTTTATTCACAACGTTTAAGTGCAAGACCTTCATCAGACAATCAGTCTTTGTCAGGTGAAGGTCTACTTCAGATCCATTCATCCTGCTCCTGTGCACCTGCCTCACTAAGTAAGTAGATGTGTTCCAGACTAATTGCAAAACCTAACATTTTTTATCCAAACCCTCCCTTTGAAAGAAAAAAAAAAATCATATTTTTTTTCTTTTTTGTTTCTCAAACAGATGATGTCAGCACTCACAAATAGCATTCAAGGGGATCAATGGAAAAAAAAACATGACATTTGAAGGTTTGCATTATCTCTTTGCTCTCTCTCTCTCTCTTGCACACACATAACACAACCACACACACACACACACATTGATGGACAGGTACAGCCATCAGCGACATGCTTCCACTCCATTGACACTGACAGCTTGTCAAACTGTGGACCATTTCTGAGAGGACACACCTTGCAATCATCCCAGCATGCAAAAAGTGGTAAATCGGAATGCATTATGGGAGACGGCAATGGCTAAAGATACCAAGCTGGTCCCTGCTCTACTCTATGGACAATATGTTAATTGTGCACATGACAGCTACATGTGTCAGCCCGCTCGTGTCTGTGTGAAGCTCTCAATCACACTCACTTGTTGTGCTTCCAAATCAAACCTGTGCTGATTTAAGACATGTTGTGCTGAATCTATCAGAGCTGCACAGCTGAGCAGAAACCTGGGGGGAAGAAACATTTTGGATAATTTGTGAGCAGAAAACAGGATTCTGTAGCTTCATCCAAAAACAGTTTGTGCGCACAGTTTGCTTAATTTATTCCCTCCAATTAGAAGTAAGTTATTGTAGCACCGAAAACTGAAATCGCTGCATCCTGTGACCGGCCACCAAACGAGCTGTTGAAGGATGAAGTGTGACTGATGTTTTATTTCTCCTTATGATCATAGTTTGGTAATTTGACAGCGCTTAGAATACAAGCTAAGGTTAGGGACTGTCTGGAAGGCAGACACGGGTCGACTCACATTCACTGTTAAGTGTTTTAATTTTCTGTCACACAAGCTTTATTCTCATTCACCTCCTCCAGATACATGTGTAACCTTTAATTCATGAATCTATGTATGCCCTGGTGAACTCTCACAGGTCATTTTACCAAAATCTTTCTCTTTTTGCCACTTTGCTTTCTATCTCTCTCTTTCTCTCTGTGACTTCCCTGTCTATCTCTTACTGCTGTGACAAGGATTCTAGGATACTATGATGGATGTGTTGTACATTTTAGTTATTTCCACAGGCATCAGAATCAACTGTTTTGCATAAAGAGACAGATGCAGAGAGCAGCAGTGGCTCTCTGTTTTGCATTTTATCTTGTATCACTGGGGTGACTTGAAACACCAGGAGTGTACATCCGTCTGAATGAACAGAGAGCTCTGCACCTGCATCAGTCCGGTGTGTAACACGGTGATGCAGATGCTCTCAGACACAAGGGAAGAGTCTGAACAAAAGTGGTGTTGAGCAGGAACATCCCTGCGTTACCTTCTTTTTTCAGCTACCCCGTGCATTAACGCTAAAGAATTCCCTAATCTCAAGTACAGTGGATCTCGTCTCCCACCAAAGCATCAGACATCCGAGCGCTCGAGGTAAGTGAGGTGAGCTGCTGCTCAAGGGGAGATAATCTGCTTTGAATACCACCTGATTTCACTTTATCCTCAGGAAGACTCCGAGCAGTGCATCTCCTTTTGGTTAATGGAGCGCCGATGCCCAGGAGGAAAAGAGGCATTCTTGTTGCAGACAGACTTTCAGCCTGGTAACAAATCATTGACCCTAAATATAATAGGGCTCATGGGGCAATGTGCATAAATGAAATGTGCTCAGATACAAGTTGCATCTGCAACAAGCTCTGTATTCAGGAAAATAATCTTTCAACAACAAAAAAAAAAAAAAGAACTAAGAAAAAACGAAATGATAGAAAAATTACATCTTTGGTAGTTTTTCACTGATCACAACACACACTGCACTCACACTCCATCAACTCATCCTATTATCTATGAGTGCAATCTCACTCACTAGTGCATCACCACTGTTATTCCTAAGTGAAACAAAATCAATAATGTTGTATTTATTTTTTTCATTTCTTGCTTTTCTTACCATTTTTAGTGGTAATTAAAGGAGACATTCTGCCCCTTTTCCACGGATTAAAATATTTCCCAGGTGTCTTAAAGACATGTCTGTGACATGCTTTGGTCAAAATATCCCAAGGATCAAACATCACAGCTCTTTTCATCCTCTCAAAACAGCCCTGTTCAGAACGGCTGGTTTCAGTGCCTGTCCCTTTAAATGCAAATGAACCACTGCTTGCCCAGCCCTCTCTACCAGTACCAGGTAGGGGTGGGGTTATGCAAATTTGAGTCCTAGTTACATAAAAAGTTACATAAAACCACATGGATTTCAACATAGGGAGCCTGAACATTACAGATTGTTTTGCCAATGCTCACATTTTGGGGGCCGGAAGGCAAGACAAACACCCAAATATATGTTAAAGAGCTGATATTTCCATCATATGTCCCCTAGTACTTCTTCTACTAATAATATAGTAAATAAAAATTGAATAGTGCCATGGATGTCGATTGCCATGGCAACAGCCACATCTTTGAGGCTTTGAGGCGGTCAAGTCAGTCCCAGTGTGATTAGGGTGCTAGAGAAAGGGTTAGGAGTCACCAAAACATCAGTATCCCCTGGGCGATCTGTGAGCATCCACAGCTACAGGTCACTTCTCTCAATGTGTCGGACCTCGCTCAGTCCTCAGCTGACCTGTGAACTGGAAACTGTGTAAAGCGTTGTTGTCTCTTTTTGGATCACCACACCACCACCACCACCAGTTTTTGAGCGTTGCACTCAGAAACCGAGGCCTGGCTGATGTAGAGTAAAAACAGAGGAGCTTGTGATTCCATTGTATTGCTGATGCACGGACATTAACAGACTGAGACAAGCAGAAGGGACAGCAGTGATGAAATCATGATGCAAATAAAGGAAGTCTGTTCATGTTTAATCTTGACATGGATCCAAAGTGTTGCAGTTTTGACCTAACGGTGACCCTTAGACAGAATACGAAGGAGATTATAAATAGCTGATGGTGGACAGAAATGTCAAGATAATTTGTGCCGCAGAGCCAAAGTGTTGGGACAGACAGACCGTCTGACACCCCCCTCCCAGGGCCCTAACCTTTCTCTGATAGAGGTTGAACCGCCACAGTCACGTTTCTCTAAGTGTGATTTACCACACTGAGTGTATTACATGTTTATGCACCAATCACTAAACTGCCTGTCAAATAAATCACCAGCTGTTTTATGGTGTATGACACTCGTAACCCATTGTTGACCTTGGCCCCTCCCCTTCCCCAACAAAAACACATTCCTATCCACTCTTCCTATCACCCATAACCTTCAGCTGAGTGCATGGACTTCATCACGTCCTATGTCCCCGCTGACCTCTTAAACAGGAAGCGCTCACGCAGAGGACACTTGCTGCATACGAATATTTCCACATCCAGCAACTTGTCCTTATTTATTTGTTCCTTAAAGCTTGAAAGTGACACTTACACCCCCAGGAGGATGAGAATGAGGGAGCAGAGTTTTGTCTTTAACTGATAAGACGGGGAAAAAAAACAAAAGTTGTATTCTGCTGCATAAAGTATAAGGAAAATGTCAGAGCTCCCCAGAAAACTCTAATTCTGTTAAAGTATGTGGCATAATTGACTATTTATTTATTGCCAAATGTCATATTTATTATATTTCCAGCCACTGGTGCGCAGTAATTCCTGTAACCTTAAACACAGGTCCTGAGGCCACAGTGTTTGAGCTCTACCCGTTCTTCCTGATCCAAACTCTGACTGCGACGTACAACCCTGAAATTAACTGCACTCAACCAAATCTTTACCCTAAACCAGAATCAAGCAACTGCTGTCATTCTGTTGCATTTTCTCACCTGGGTAACCTTTAGATATATGCATACATATATTTTTTTCTGTTTTGTTTTGTTTCTATTCTGTGAAGGCATAGTGATATAACCACACACACACACACACATACACATACACACACAGACAAACACACAGATAGCTTCTGATGAGCCATGAAGGGTGTGTTGGAGCTTGAGCTCCGGGGCCCTGCCTCCTCTAACTCCACTCTCCTCCTCTCTTCACTTTGAAGTGTTAAGTCAGTGAAAAACTTCTTTTAGCCAGAGGAGCAGTTTTGTTGGTCACAATTACAGCGGAGAAGTAAATAAAGCTGTTTGTTTTCGCCGTCTGAACGCCAGCTGGCTGCTGAGCGAGAGCAGAGGTATGGTTTTCAAATCAATCAGATGCGCTCATTCAATCAGTCATTTTCTTCTCGCTAATGGTTCATGGCAATGGAGATGCCAGATACAGCAGCCAGTGTGCTGCGTGTTTACCACTGACTGATGCACTTTATCATCCCGCGGCACCATTTAAGGAAAGGCAAGAGGGCAAAAAAAGCTTGATCTTGACTTGCAGTATGAAAACACTGCAGGCTATGAAAGTGGGTCTCTAAGTATTTACAGTAGTTAGTTCTGACATTCACGTAAATGGATAAAGTGGCCCCCAATGTCAGTGTCATATATATATATGTATATACACACAAAATCTTCCACCAAACTTCTCAGCTGCGTCAGTTTATTCTTGTCTCCATACAAAACTTTTCTGAAATAAAAGGTAGGCTAGATGTAAAGAAATAATATAAGTTGCAAATAATGAAGCACAGTGACATTTCAGTCGGTCCTGAAAATATATTGAGTTTCTGTATGCAGCACTGTTCTCTGATGAGTCATCTATTCAGTGTAGAGGAGCACAACCTGCAGTCAGGTCATGTCCATTGTCTTTCTTTTTCTAATGTATTTAGCCACAACAAAATATTATGTTCATTCTTAATTAATCTGCTGAATCTCTACAATTAAGATAATTACATTTTATTGTTGAAATCTATACTTGAAGCACAAAAGCTGATAGCATTACTTATCCCTGTGTGTCTGGTCCAATTAAGGTAGACTGTGATATTTTCAGGATGTTTCTCCAACTCTGTGCTACCTTTACCCGGGATCACTCTTTGTTTGCTGTTACTTTTTAACACATAGATTTTTTTTTCCTTTTCCAATTACGCGCCACTTCTTTGCAGATGCCCTTTTATGGGTGCTCTATATATTGCACTATGCCTGTGTCTGGTCCACCAAAGCAATTGTGAGGTATATATCTATAACTAATCCTGACGTTGGTAAACTGCATGCATGTGTGTCTATGTAGTGCATGAGTATGGTTCCCTGCAGTATTGATATCTTGGCGCTAAAGGGGAGGTGGAGCTGAGAATCTTTTAAGCGCATAATCCTGAGCACTCCACCTCTCTCCCACCCATCTCCTCCTCTAATACCCAGACAGGACTGGAGCCCTGCTTAAGTCGATGAGAAGCAGCAGGAAAGCTGCCCATGGGTCACTCATACTCGCACTGTTTACTCCAATCACACTCCAAAGTCAGCATTGATTCCAACCGTAACGGCGGCGCAAACACATTGCAGGCCAAAGTGTCAATAATTAATAAATAAACAAATAAATACATACATGAATAGATAAATGAATAAAGGAATGAATGTATAAATAAATGTGAAAGTTTGATACTGATACAGATACATACAGTAAAGCAAAACACTATGAAACATCTGTCTCATATTTGTAACAACTGATGTGAATCACTATAGTCTTATTTCATCATCTTAAATAATTAAAGTATAATGTAAAAATAATATATATAAACAACATATAGAAGTCACCACTCCACAGCCAATCAAATGCCTTTCCCACAGGCTACAACAGCGGTGCTGGTGTAAACACTGGTTCTGGTTAGCGGGGTCAGCAGGAATCATGTTTATCCTTGTTATGCTCTATAAAAAGAGGTGACATTTACAGCAGCTGGGTTCGAGTCCCAGGCCTGTGGCTTCTCTGGCTGGAGTTTGCGTGTTGTCTCTGTTTCTGTGTGGGTTCTCTCTGGGTTCGTTACGAGACAGAGTTGTTTTTGAGGCAAATGCAGAGACTGCGTGCCGAAAAACTGCCCCCGACGGGTTTTGCATGAATTTAGCCTCCAAAACAACTCTGCCTGGTAACGTTCTGTTATTATCTCATAGTGTGGTGAATGTGCAGGTCACAACTTGTCCACCAGGGAGTTTTGGAGTTGTTGGATTGTGTATTTGATGAGTTTGATGAGGGAAACCAAGAAATCCCATTAGCCTCCATAGCATAGCTCTGAGCAGCTAGCAGCTCTGCTCCGTTGTTCTAAAAACAGCTTGCACCGACAAATAAAGGTAACAAACCTACTCCTAAAACTGTAGGGATTATGGCAATAAGCCAATTTGCCAAAGATGTTGAACTATCCCTATAACACATGCACAGTGGGTTGGTTGGTGACACTAAACTACCCATATGTGTGAACGTGAGTATGTGTCTCTATATGATGGCCCTGTTATAGAGTGTGTTATAGACCTCACCTGTCTTGTTTTTAATTTATTTATATTCATTATATATATTTTTTTTTGTGCCAAGAGTCAGTGAAACAAAATGTTGTTCTATGCACACTGTGTACTATTCTATTCTATTCTATTCTAGACAGGGTGTGTGTACCGCGCCCTCATCCTATACCAAGCCCCCCCCCCCCAACCGACCCCTGCACAGATAAACAATACAGATAATGGATGGATGTTTTCCCTGCAGGGAGGTTGCAGGCACATGTGATTGGCTGAGAGGAGAAGGGACAGGCACTGGTGGTAAGATGATATAATCAGTAACTGACATAAGGCAATAAGTAGAATTGATATGATGATATCAAATCTAACATGAAATCATCACCTCACTCAGGGAAAAAAAAAATATTTCCAAAAGAGGACATTGAAATCTTCTGTTTTCAGCTTCTCACCCCAAATTTTGTCCTGTTTTATTTTGCTGTGCTCACCTGTTGCTTCAATTCCAGCCCCAGTGTGTCTCCCGTCTCTGTGATTACCCACTCTGCCCTAATGTGTCACACCTGTGCCTCATTACCTCCTCCCCTCGAGTGTATTCAGTCTTTGTCTCCGCTTCCCTCTGTGTCAGATCATCTCTGTCCCCTGTGTCCACCGCTCTCAGCCGCTGTTTCCTCATGTTTTAGCGCTCTGACTTCCATGTTTGTTTGGTTCTGTCTGATCTCCTCTGAACCTTTTTGGATTTGGATTTTCTTTTTTTAATACCTGTCTGCGTGTTGTATGAGACACATTTTATTATTAAAATGATTTTGGTTCCATACAGACTAGGGAACGAGTCTCTTGTGCAGTATGTAGTGACGTGTTTGATCTCAGATTGCCTGGAATAGCCCCGAGGATGAAAGCATTAACTATCTTATAAGAAGAAAAGTTTATTTTCAATACCATTGCAAGCTTAAGCCGTTTGAAATGACTCAAGCGACGGCTCCGGCTTAGTTATTTTGGCAACACTATCAGAAGATTATCTAACTTTAAAGAATTTAAAGTTTCAAATTGCTGAGGGTTAAGGCTATAAAAATCAATCTGCTCCATCCAACCTGCCCAGTACTCATTTCAAAATTCCTGGATAGCCGGAAAATGAATGTTCACACAAGGGCACTTGTCCAATCAGCCACACTTCATTACAGTGGCTTTGTAATTTCCTGGACAGCATTCAAGGCGGAATTAAATCACTTCAAAGGAAGACAAGTACGAGAGGGGAGCCTGAGAAAAAAAGATATCTTCCAGAAATTACAGACGATGAACCACCGTTGTTCCGCAGTTCAGCAAGTCCTCACTCTGCTCCGCCGTCTGAAATGTTGGGTTAGGGTTATATACGGCGCCGCTGTCTCCCAGAGCTTCCACACAAGTTAATGTCACCGACTTGGTCTTCTCTATTAAGATTTGTTGAGGAAGAATGTGAATTATTTCAACTGCAGCTTTAAAGCGTCAGTGTACTGCTGTTTTTTTATCTCTGGATGTCTGACATCCTTCAAATCACATAGAAATTAATCACCTTCTCAACTTGCAGTGAGTAAGACGGCTGCATTATAAAGCAGCTCCCACTGGGCATTACCGTCGCATATCTCGGTACAGTCTTGCCCTAACCTTCCTCAAATACACCTACGACCTGATATCCAACCGGTTTCAAATTAAAGCTGTGTTATCTTCATAATCCAGTTTCAGCCTGAAATTAATCAAATTAAAGAAGCAAGATGATATCAAAATCCCATTTTATTGGGATTTTAATGACAAGAGAAATGGTTATAAAAATGGCTATGAATGCCTTTCTTTCAAATTAATCATTAACTAGAGGTCATACTAGCACTCCCTATCATTTAGTACATATGACTCCATATAAAGACTGGGTCATAAATCAAAGGACAACCCAACATTAAGTGATTTTTATACAAGCTGTGCCATTGCTGTGTCATATTCCAGGTGTCCCACAAGGATCAATATTAGGCCACCTGCCATTCACTCTTAATCTAATTGATTTGATTTCTAATCTAATTTCTTTTCTTTTTTACTGAGTATTATATATTATAACTATCCACCTTAATCCCAGCTGTACCACACAACAGGACTTCTTCAGGTTACAGCTTTTATTAATTTACAGCTTGTTCTTAACGACATGAATTTCACAGAAGCACAAAGCTTTAATGGGGAGCACAGATGTGTGTAGTTGTTAGCTCTGTCTAGCAGCAAGACAAGCAAGAGGGGGCCTTTCCATGTTCTCCCTTTCCCTGCATGGGTTCTCTCTGGGATCTCCTGCCTCCTACCACAAAACTAAATTGCCTGAGGGTGTGAACGCTGCTTCTCTCTGCTGACCCTGGAACAGCAGGGCAACCTGTCCAAGGTCCCCTGTGACCGTTCACAGATTAAGCGGCATAGCCGAAGGATGGATGGACAAAGCTTTAATTTCCCTACTTTGATCTGCACCCTAAATGGCAATCTACTGAAATGTAAAAGGAGCTGCCGATGAACCTATAGAGAATTATTACTTGAATCTGCAGCTCCCCTTAACTTAATGGAGCTTAATATTGATTTCAGGTCATCGTTGAACTGCCCAGTCCACTGTCAATTTGCAGTAGTAGCACGTAGATGTTTTGGGCAAAAAGTGGTGAAAACCCAATGTAGACAATCAGACCTGCACCAAACAGCACATGCACGCAGCAAGTCCCTGGGAAACATGGGGGAGTGTATAATACCTGACGATACCAAGATACTGTATACTTTCAAAATCAGAGGAAAAGTCATTCACTCAATCATTTAAATGCTGTACTTGAATTTATCAGGCAAAAACAAACACTACTACTAGGTTCTGATATCTGATATCTTAATTAAATTTGTGAAAATGAATAATATATAAGTGTGATTGCAGACCAAATATCTCTAAGATCAACATAACATCTACATGCAAAACAGTCAAAACAACCATACTGTTTTATGCCGCTATCCCCTTGGAATAGCAAAAGAGTAGGGAGTATTTATGGTTTATGTAAAGTGCATGTTTAGAGTTTGCATATTTCACTGACAAACTGACTTTGGTTATTATTTGCTATTTGCTAAGTGATAAACACTAAGAAAAAGAAGAAAAAGAAAAAAAATCCATCTCTCTGTGCTTAATTAAATGGAAAAAAAGGCTTTCAGCTGTATTACAACTCTATTAGAATGGACTCTATAAAATCTTGTTAACTGATGAAAATTGTATAGCAATCCCATTCTGCTGCCATTTTATTTTGACGGTGAAAGCTCTTTTCTAGGACAATAATGTTGGAGACAATAAGTGAAAACGTGGGACTGACGGATGGCAGCCCGGCTAGACGAGGCAAGGTGAAAGAAAATGGAATTACAGAGGGAATCGTTAGCATCCCTCTGTGAAATCAAATTATCAGCTTTCCAATCTTGGCCCGTGGCATATGAGGAATAAAAAGGAATGTCCTCTTAACAAGGGAGCTGCTTCTAACTCCTAACATGCACTGGATAGGAAAAAAAATATCCACGGCTGACAGCGACGATGGTTCCATCCGCAACGGCGGCGACACAACAAACAAGCTGAGAGCCATGTTTAAGAAAAACAAATTAATACAGGTGTCGAGCAAACGGCTCTACATGGAACTAAATATCACGGCAATTAGAAGCTTACTGTTTGAAATAGTCTCATCCCTGAAATATGTAACCTGAATCACAAACGTTGTTCATTAGGCAGCTGGGAGAGAAAGGAGTAAATGTTAACATGACGTGGTTCTGAGACCACAATGGTCTGTGCAGGTAGATAAGCGTCTCGGGGGGTTGTCGGCCCACCTCAGCCACCGTGGTGACATTCATTAATCGCAGTCTCAGGGGCCTGCTTGTCTCTTTTTAAGTCCATTTGAGTGGGAAGCACCTTGGGAAATTAATGTGCTTCTCATTTGGTCCAGTTAAAGTCCGTTACATGTAAAGCTCAGTGCCACCATGATGATAAGTGTGGTTCCTCCACTGTTACGTTGGTAAATACATCACCACCTTGCTTGTATAGAAAACTTTAATCATTTTCTGTATCTGTGCATTTAAGTGCCATCCTCACATTCAATGGAGAGATTTAACAGCTTATTGCACCTCAGGACAAACAGAGGATCCCATGAGCCGTGAGCCGCCGATCGACAGAACGCCGACAATAGAGAAGGGAGAAAAATGTGAAATGACAACACGGAGGGCAGTTTGAGTCCCTCGATATGCCTTTTCATTTTTCCCCTTTATTGTTATTGCTTTGAAAGATTTTATTCTACAGGGCAATATAACCAGAAAATGGAATATTAGGTAATTGCCTCGTTCCATTTTCAGGAGATATCATATAGAAAACGCTATGATGGATCATTCAGGAAGGTTTTTAATAAACAGTGACTAAAGGTCTTTTTATGTGTTCCAGATTGTGAGGGGGTGTAACTTGTACTGCATTTTTTTTCGAAGCACATTGACAGTAGATACTTAATTTAAAAAAAAAAAAAAAAAAAGATTACATAATGGAGATTTACAGTTGAGCCACGTTTTGAAAAAAACATTCATAGTTGACTTTTTTGATGGATTTTGTGAAACAAGCTCAGCTCAGACAATCAGACAGAAACACTCGTCTGGCTGCAATCAAACTGCATCATACCTTCTCCAGACACGGTCTCCCTCTAATTACACAGTCATCTAATCAGCAAAAGAAAATTGAGTAGCAGCTTTGTGTTTTTTTTATCTCCCCTCGCAGAAATGTTAAAAACTAACTTCAGTCTTGCCAAAGCCTTTCATTTTTGCTTTAAAATATATAAGTAATTCACATTTCTGTTGGTTTAATGTATGTGCCTACGTGTAATTGGCTATGACACTATGATTCTCTCTCCCCAGGACGTTCCGGCAGCGGCCCAAGTGGGGAGTCTGAGCTCAGATCACATTGAGATAAACTGATAATTAGTGTTATTTATGATCCATCCCCATAAATCGGGGCTACAATGCAAACACAATGGGAAATGGATGCCCGGGATTCCTTTAATTTAAAATGTGACACCACCCTCAGTTTTGGCAGTTGTCAGAAAAAGGGCAGTGGGGAGCTTGTTAGCACAGAGCAACACCGGGGTGGTGAGTCTGAAGTCTGCAACATCATTTGTGCCAGAGGAACGCAATACATCCAAATTTGCTAGGAACTATAAAGCAAAAACAAATTGGCTCAGCCAGCTTATGGAAGATCCTGCATCCTGTATACTGCCACTAACCTCACCTAGTTACTTGTGTGCCTCAAATATGCTATTGAGTTTCCACACCTTCTTACAGACCCCACTACTTTATATTAAGCTTAAGTAAACATTTGTGCTGCACATTTAAAGCACAATATAAATAAGGGAAAGGAGTCTGCAGTCAGTGCTGAAGTAAAGCTTATTAGGAGGTGTCCTGGGTGGGAGCTGGACAGGCTTGCTGGCAGGCAGCTTGATCCACTGTCCCAGTTAAAAAAAACAGGATTCAGGCCATCTCATGGGGATAGAGAACAATATAAGAAAAAAAAGAAAAGAAAAACAATCCCGACCATAGTGTAGCTTTATTAAATGGTGTAACTCTAAACCTGTCAGTCATGTTCCCTACAGTTAAAACCTTAGCAAATTGACATCAAAGTTAGACTCAGGCCTATGTTGAAGACAACTCAAACTCAAATAATGCATTGTCTATATGGATCCTGTCCCACTTTGAATAAAAAAAAGAAGCCCTGCCTCATGGGCAAATCATGAGCTGCAAAAACTGTATTGGAAGTAGCCCAGTTTAGATTCAAATGCCTTTTTAACCCATGCACCCGTATGAGAGGGCACTCACCAACAACATGAAGGTTCAGTGCAGCCGCAGAATGTATAAATCACTTTATGACTGAACAAGCTATTGCTGCTAAGCCTGGAGGATTGATATTGGTGCTTCATGGCAAGTTCAGACTTGCCAGTCCCATTGACCTGTGCAGGGCTGAACTGTGGAGTAATAAGAGTGCTGCACACCAACTTCAAGAGCAATAGCTGCACAATCAAATAGGTGCTTTTTCCTCCACAAAACTTGTCCAATTATTGTGTAGGCTGATTTGTAGGCAGTTTGTAAATGATCTGAAACAATTAATGAGGGTTTTTGTTTTCCTTAGGAGCCTTTGGTTTAAAATATGCAGATGATAAAGATGCACTTGATTCATTCTGACCTATGTAAATGTTTTGTAACTGTTCTTTAATGGACAATTCACTTGTAGGTTCAATATACAACTCAACTAACAATCAGATGAAATTGTGAAGAGCTCTGGCTCTCAAACAGAAACAACAAGTGACCATTTTCTACTTGGAATTCTTCACTTTTCGACGATCAAAAAATGTGAGTGGTCTGGCCCATGATTTAGCTGCTATGTTTTGGCTAGGTTTTTGGAAATTGGACATGTTCAAAGGAACAACAGTGTCTCACTCGGTTTGTTGTTTCAAATTTTGTTTGTGAGGAAACTGAAATAAATAAAATAAACTTCATATCTGAGACTCATTGTCTAGTTACCAATCCTGTTGAAAACCAGCCTTTTCCAACCCCAAACTGATGCATTGCTATAGGTAGAGAGCTGTCCATGGTGCTGAAGGGGCTCAGTAGTACCATACATGACTGGAGCTGTCCAGTGCTTCATCAATGGATCTTATAACAATAGTTGCTAATAAAGTTGTTGTTTTTTTTTATATAATGTGGCTTATAAAACCCAGTCAAATTTGTTGTAGGTGTAATGACTATACTTGGATTACCATGTATCTATAAAATGTATTATGTAATACTACTTTCTGTATACCATGCAGCAACTACTTCAACCTAAAGCATCTTTGCTGTTTTGCTTTGTTATTTTGTTTGAAGGTCAACTTTGAGGGGCATGTGAATTCATCAGTTCAGGTCGTAAAGCCGGTGGATATTACTTATTTATTTTGTCCCTGCAGGCCCTTCAGAGTGTATAAACTAAAAAAAAAGCCAATGCAAGACGTTGCTCTGATCAAACATTTATGAACTGAAATGGTCTCCTGTCAACCAAACACATGCAATTATCAGTGTTAACATGGTGCTGTAGAGGGATTCTTGAGGTATTACATATAAAAGAACTTAGATCAGCACAACACTGACCCCCCGTCTGGTTTGGTTTGTCTCGCTGTGCTGCTGCTGCTGCTGCTGCTGCTGCTGCTGCTGCTGATCCCGAGCAGTCACCCAGTCTCATCCCCTCACCGGCGTGTGAGCTCACGGCAAATGAAGCAGAAACCAAGTTGAGCTCATCCACACTTTACTGATGACCTGCTGGAATCGCAAGAAACCCCTACCACCTCCCCAGACGGCGGTTTTTCAATCAGTGTAAGGCGGCTGAAAGAACGCCAAATGTGCAGGTCAGCACGGCTTCATCACCTATACTCAGTCAGAAATTGCAGTAGGTTACGTGTCAAAAGTAACAGGCTCTCCTTTGATTTATGCAGGGCAGTGGAGGACTTGAAGTGTTAACCAAAGGTTATTGATAACAAGGTACTGTACAGATTAGATGACATGTTGTAACATGAAAACGTGTGTCAGGTTCAAAGATACGAAAGCTTTCAAGGTTTTCATCAGACTCTATACATGCTCGTCACTCGTCAATGTGGTTGAATTAATCATTTCACCCACAAGCAAACGCAGCCAACTGAAGAAATTGAGGTATTATTTTCCCTTTTAAAAAGTAATTAAAATATAGAGTTTTTAATTATGTAATTTTGGGAATGTGTGCCTTTTGAAGGGCTGAGGTTGAGCATTGTAACTTCCGCCTATACATCACTGGGGCAATTTTGCAGCTGACTGAGCAGTATTTTAGCCTGACCTCAAGTGTATCAAGTGAAAATTACTGTCAGCAAGAAGAGCTTTGAAGAAAATGTCAGTCACGGCGTCTGGACCGCCTGGAGCAGACTTTCCTGTCGCTTATTTCCAACTGGCGTTGACAGTTGTATTCATACAATATGAGTCTGATAGGCCCCGAATCAACACCTTCAACATGAACTGTTGTAAACACTGCTCCCATGCCCTCCGCCTCCCACACACCGCATCTTGCCAACTCTTGGTATCAAAAGAAAATCCATTCCTGTAGCCACTGTGATTATTGTTCATGTTAAATTGGACATTCCCGACAGCACTTGAAAGCAGCACAAATCCCTCTCTGGCCAGTAAGCCTCTGAGGGCGCTGAGGAGGGGAAAGGTCACCACAGACAATCTCCCATCTTGAGGAATTGCTAGTCAATCCATTTGGGCGACAATACTATTTATAGTCGAGTGTGTCTGTATGTGTATGTGTGTGTGCGTGTGTGTGTGTGTCTGTGTTTATGTCCTCAGCAGACATCCCAGGACTGGAGCACACCTTTCCTCTCCCACCTTTAGTTCTGCACCATCACACAACAATTAAAACCTCTAAGTCTCTTCGTTAACAGCTGCTGAAGATTAGCAGAGTATCGCTTCTGAATTGAGTGTTTTCCAGGGACTAATCCTCTGAAATCCCCCCCCCCACACCCCCTTTTTTTCAGTGGTGGGAACATGATAAAACAGACAACACTTGAGTCATGTTTCTGTCTCTATCCCCACCGCTGAATACTTGAGCTGGAGCCTGCAGGAAGCCCACAGCTCAACTTTGGGACTAGAATTCAAAAGCAGCAGCGGGAGGAAGGAAATAAAAGAGCAATATTTAACCCAAAAAAAAGGAAAAGAAAAAGAAAGAAAGAAGGAAAAAGAAAAGAAAAAGAAAAAAAGACAAGAAAGAGATGCGTTCACTTACCTGAGAAAGACTGTCTCCCCTTGCCGGACGGTGATATTGTCCATCACTTTGTTGTCGGATTGTGAATCCCCTTGGCTGCGGACTGGCAACCCTGCAGGCACAAGAAGCAAAATCCTCAGAGAGACAAGAAGTGTGCATTTGTAAAAAGCGACAAAGTATCCCCGGACAGACATCGTCTTCAGCCTTCGAGAGGGGTGGAAGAAAACAAATCCCACAGCGAAGACAGCGAGTCGGTGTTTTCGCCCCGTTAACGTTCCCGTGGAGATTATTTACCACCAGTTCATATGGTCTTAATCCAAATCTTCTCGCCAGGTAGCTGCTGTGAGCCGGCGAGGACACGGTCTCGACCCCTATCTGTCTGCACTGTCCAACTCCCGCTGCTTATTGTTTAAAAGGGGACGAGGGGAGGAAAAAAATAAAAAACCATCCCTCAGTCAGCGTCGGTCCGGCGGCTGACGGTGTCCCTGCTCCTCTACTGTACCAAGTTCTTTTTCTTAGCACAAGTCATAAACAAGAGGGGATATGTAGTATCCAAACAGTGAGGCGGACCCGAGCGAGGCTAAAGAGCAGGCTGGACAACTGAGAGACAGCAGAGTCATAGTCACAGGAGGAGGAGGAGGAGGAGGAGAGGAGACAACAGCCAAGTTTGAGATTCGCATCGGTTGTCACGGACTTGTTTAGTGTGTCGCTGCTCTGTGTCAGCGGCAGTTTGGCTCCGACTACGTCACAGTGGTGAGAGCAAGACGGGCTCAGGTTTACATCAACTACAGCCGGATATCATATAAAAAAATAAAATAAAATAAAATAAAATAAAAGACTAAATAAAAGAGGTAGAAATAGGCATGGCTTATGTTTCAGCAGGAGCAGAATCTGTTGATACGCCACCTGTGCCCCTAAACACCACCTTTAGCCTACACTACAGACCAGACTATTAATATGGTAGATCCGTCAACTGCTGCAGGCGCCATTCAAACTTAAAGCTGTAGTGCGTAACTTTTACATGTCCCTTAAAGCAACACTATGTAGTTTTTTGACGTTGTCAAATTAATGTTTCTTAACTCCACTACACTGGAAGTGGTAGAAACACAGATTAGTAGGATGAATTGTGCCGCCGCTGCAGCCTGAGCGGCGTAGCACCGTCTGCAACTGCACACTGTAACTTTCCTGTGCGAGTAGGAACACAGTGCCACCGTGGTCCTGGTACACCGCAGCTCCACTTAACTCCAGAGACCTCTTTGTCTGGTACCAGCAACAGCAACAGTACCGGCAACAGAACCAGCAGCAGCACTGTAGTAGTAGTACTGGCAACGGCAACAATTCAGTGCGATCCCACTCAGGTTGCAGTGGCAGCACGCTTCATACTATTAACTGTATTTCTACCACTTAGATGAGTTAAGAAACATTATTTTAAGGTCCAGAAACTACACAGTGTTGCTTTAAATGTCTGTTATATAAAACCATGACAAGATGAGATAACAACACTGTGTTGTGTGGTGCTGTAACGCTGCCACGTACAAATACAAAAACCTCCCCCGCTGTATTCAAACTCCAAACATCATAAGTCTATTAAATGTTGATTGGGAGTCATGGCATGATGATGATTTAATGGGTGCATTTCAGCCGCAGTGTCCAAGGGATCCAACAGTAGTCGCCCGCTGTTGTTGTTACATGCTGTCTAGCGGTGTGGCTCATGTTACAGGTTATGGGGAGGTATGACATCAACGCTTCACGAAATATCTGTTTTTGGTGTCTACACAAAAACGCTTGGGCTGTGTTTTGAGATTTTCCCACTCTGGAACCAAAAAATACAGTTTTCACCCTCTGAAAACTGAAAAACAAAATGCTGAAATGAAAAAAAAAAACTTATGCGGCTTAAATTTACAGTTCCAGGAGGAAATAAATAACCCCCCAATATCAGTATTGCTTATGAAAAACCACAAAACTTTCTCCCTGAACTTCCTTCTCTTACAAATGAAAAACTGGATTCGTAATGAGCATAAAGCACCTTTGATACATTCGCCAGTCTCTCCACAGCAGCTTTAATTGGTCTGGTCTGAGCAGTGTGGCGTCTACTTAAGCCTAAGTGGATCTTTTCACATACATACAGGTGCACAGCTGTGCATAAGTCACACCATGTCAATGCATTACATTATACATGAACTGTACTTGCACACAAGTGGACTGCTGCTGTGTGGAACACGGATGCAAATCCCACATGGAGTAGCACAGAAGGGCTTGAGCTGAATACTTATTTCCTGTGGATCAGGGATACATAGGTTTTACTGTTACACTACAATTCAGCATCTTAACAATGTTTCTATATCTGCCTCCTGGGGCCAAAATGGCTGCTCTTTTAGCAAAAACTACAGTCGCACTACCTCATCTCCTGTTTAAAAAACTTTCACAATGCAGCTTACATGAAGAAAAATAGGGTTTTTGTTTTTTTCATCAAAGCTAGTCTTACATGTGACAGTGGGGAAAGCACATGGGTAAATGATAAAATCGATGAGGTCTGAATTCCATGTAGTTTCTACTGTCATGGCTTCCTGGAGGACTTGAATAAGAACAGACACGCTGTGAATGCCGTTAGTAACACTGTGTTCTCCCTTCTGTGACAAGTCGCAATGCCAGCTGTGAAGGAGGCCTGTCACCGATCCTCTGCTGACAAACAGCAGGGTCATGTGACCAAACTGGCTTCCTGAAAACACAGCTGTGGCTTTCTAAATGACAATGACTTAAACATAAAACAGTCATAGAGAAAGCGTGGTATAGATAGATAGACCGCTTTAAATCGGCACTGCATTGTTGTTTTCAGTGGATAAAACATTGAAGCACAACTTCATTAGCTGCTTTAAGAAAGTAGTAAATTCAAAGCAACCAACTGAAGGCAGACAGCTCTGAATAATATGGATATTTTAATGGCAGCATCGTCTGCAACAATGCAATCAAATACCAGCTTCTTTTTATTTGGTGACAGAGTGAAAAAGAAAGGAAAGAAAACGAAAACGTGTACTGAAGCAAACCAAAGCACTGACGATCTACAATTCTCTACCGCCATCTCATTTACACACGCCATGCCTCATATTACTATTCATTGCCAGTTGCCGTTGGGTTCATTTTCAGTCTGAGACCATGCCGCTTGTAATAGAAGCAGCGGCAACTCTGAGATGAATATGTACAAACGTTAGCTAAGTATTCTGCATTTGTACGCCCGCACTTAACATTCACAGATCCATGTTGTGATGTGACTTCCCGTGTATCTATTGGGAATTTGCTGTGTGTGCGGTGCATTTGTATGGAGTCAAATGAGGGTCAAAAAGTCATGTTCGCTTGTAAAGTGATGTTCACAAATAAATGCAAAGTTGGTAGTTGTAAGTTGACCTGTGAAATAAAGCTGCATGGGAAATCCAGGTATATGTAAAATAGATCATTTTACAGGTTTAAAGTCTTTATACTCACTAATAATGAGCCCGTACAGCAGGGCCTCTCTGGCTGTCTACCAATCAGTGCTTGAGTACTCAAGCTGTGTCCCAATTCAGGGGGCCATTGTAGACCACTTTGCTTGCCAGCTGTGCCCACCCTTAACACTGCATCACAAAAACGGGGCTCTCATTACCTAGCAACCTTGACAACACATAACTTTTACTTTGAACAGTTTCAGCAGTTGTACTGTTTGCTGTTGAACTGAGCTGAGCTGAAAACAACTCAATCAATCAGTCCATCACAGTCTATCTATCTATCTATCTATCTATCTATCTATCTATCTATCTATCTATCTATCTATCTATCTATCTATCTATCTATCTATCTATGCCATAAGGCAGCATCAGATATACACCATCTCTAATTTATCTCAAAAAAATAATAAAAACACCAATATATATGTAGCGTACCAGTCCAAACAACACATGCTCTATATACAGGTACAAGCTGTTCTTCAAGAGAATGTTAAGAACCGGGGTTATGTGCTTGATAATGCATTATCTCAAAAAAGTATAACCACCCGCCCCAGGGAACGGTGCTGGACATATGGTTCATAAACATGCAGATGAAGTGAAAAAAAAGACTATTTTCAAAGCAGTCGCATTTCATACATATGTTAACTCTACCGTACACCCTGCAATAAAGTCAATTTAATCTGTAAGTAAATGTACTGGCCTGGAGGTTAACGCTGGATAGAGGGACAATATGTTGTCAAGCCTGGAGAGAAAAATAGGAATGTCTGGTAGTTAAAGGAGCAGTGTACAGGAATTGAGAGGATACAGTATGTGGAATATAGAATTTATAAAGTTGTTTTCAAATTGGTATATAATCATCTTAGAAGGGTTTAAAATGAGTCCCACTTATCTACTTACATAGAGTGGACCCTCATGCACAGGGACCACCATGCTTATATATATAGTAGCCCAGAAGGGACCAACCAAATACAGACAGGGCCTTTTTCCCCCTTAACTCTATTCATCAAAACACCCTCAACCACATCCATTATGAAAACTAACTAACTTTAAAAATCCAATTTTCTCCTTTTTTCTCTCGTATGTCCCACTTGTCCCTCTCTCCACTGCATGTTCACTGACTTGAGTTGTGATGACTGACTGGGACCAGTGTCACCAGTTAAGACAGAAGTGATGCACCAGAAAGTAATAATATCATCTCCAGGTCCAGACAGTATTTGTAACAGTCTGGATCCAGTCTGCACTCAACCTTAGTGACAATGAAGCCATATCCAAAAGGTAATTCCACAAAAATATTCTCAGAACAAATTAATTAGTAATAAATGAGTCAATTAATTAAAAGCATTTTAGCAGTCTTGGCAGACCTTGAAGCTCAAACATTTCTTCATCCGTCTTGAATTTGACAAGCAGCTACAGACCTTGAACCTTGAATCTGCTCTTATTTTGAAATCAGAAAACCGATTGGTGAACGAGTCTGGCACACAGTAGCTACAACTGTCCTCAACTCTGCAGGCGATTGTTTCTCATCTGAGACCTCATATCTCCTGGTGAGAAGCTGTTTTGAGAAATTTGATTCAGGCTGCTAAATGCTCCACTGACATAATATTGAGTCTGTTTTAATGACAAGGTTTGGATGACTGGTTTAATATACATCAGAATCTGACAACATCAGTGCACTTTCATTTCAGTATAGTTCCTCCTCTCTTTTTCGTCTTCATCTCTCCATCAGTTTTTATTTTTCATTGTCTTATTGACAGGGGAATTAAGTGTAATTTCCTAGACATATTGACTATTTGCACTGCTGAGTCATGTGTACAGTATGTTCAGAACACTGGGATTTTGCCTCCAATATGATGAATCCACTGCCCATGGAAATTAATACTTGTGCACACACACACACACACACACACACACACACATACACATATATATATTTTAAATTTAAAGTTCGTTCATTCTTTGTTTACTGTCTGTGTTAAGGGGATAGCTCAACATTTTGGCAAATTGGCCCATTGCCATAATATAATCCCCATAGTTTTAGTAGGTTTGCAAGCTATTAGCTATTAGTTAGTTATTATCTCATAGCGTGGTGAATGTGCAGGTCACAACTTGTCCACCAGAGCGTTTTGGAGTTGTTGGATTGTGTATTTGATGAGTTTGATTAGATAAACCAAGAAATTCCATTAGCCTCTGTAGCGTAGCTCTGAGCAGCTCATGGCTCTGCTCCGCCATTCTAAAAAATAGCTTGCACCGACAATTAAAAGCAACGAACCTACTCCTAAAACTATAGGGATTATGGCAATGGGCCAATTTGCCAAAATGTTGAACTATCCCTTTAAAGCACATGACATGGTGGAAACATTAAACATATATTTACAGTACTTCAGATATGTCTCTAATAATACAATCAATAAAATCTAAATTGTTTCATTAGGTAGGTGAAACATGCATTGCACTTGCATCCATACGGTATCTTTACCTATAGCTATAGCTCTACAGTGTGTGTATACTCCAGCCTCTCTCTGGCAGTGGTCTCAGTCCTCTCCTCTGCCTACCCATTCATGACACCCTGCTGAAAAAAAAACTCATGAAATGATTTGGTCCTGTGCTCAGTCTGCTACTGCTCTCACTCATTTAATCCCAGCATTCACCTGTGTTTTCCAATAGCCAGGATATTGCCTCTCAGCTATTTCAGCCGAACTTGTCACACCGTAGTGTGTAGGTAATGAAGTCATACAAACGTGAATTGCAAGAGCTGCAGTTGTAAACGTACTGGGAAATATACAATTTGACTTTTTTATGCTCCACCATTTGTGTATTATCTGTACATTTTCATCATTTTTACTGTCATTAAAAATCCAGGTCCAGTTTTTCTTTTCTTTTTTTCTTAATATATTTATGCTGCGGTATCACGTGGTGTGAATTATTATAGTATGAATTTGTTTGACGCCCAAGGTGCCGGCTAGTCATTTGTGTTTGTGCCTAACAGACCACGAGGAGCCAATAAGTGTCAGGATCCATTAGGAATCTGAATGCGATGTTGCATTCATTACTGGGTGGGATTTAAGGCCATTCTGACTTCACAATGACAGCTTCTCTATCTGCAAGATCATTTAGTGGGAGACCATCATGTGTTCTCTTATCTGCACACTCGAAATGTGAAAACATGTCAAATTTATTTTGCAGTGATATTATAGCTAATGTGGACACTATGCTGTATGAAATGCCTCCTCAGCAGCTCTAAGCAGGATGATATGAGGCTAGAGGAAAGGAGGGGGGGCTGTGCTTCAGGCTTGACAGCATCTCAGGTATTTTATAGTCCAGATCTTGAAAAGGAGAGAATGAGATGTCACCATCCAGAACAACGAGCCTCCGGGCTGCAGGAAGCCATCCAGTCACATCACTTTACTTGCTCGGAGCGCTGCAGCTCATCGCCGAGGAGGCTCCACCTCCACACAGACTATAAATGCCACTGCGCCTCTATGCAGCCCTCTGCTTGTCACCTGAATGAAGTTACTAAGGAAATGAATGAGCGAGGTATACAGCTTAATGTGGTGGTGGCGTCTATTGTTCTCCGCCCGAAACATCTGTTTAGTCAGTCACTCGCTATCACTGTCCATCACTCAGCTGATTATTAGACATCCCATAGGGTCCTTAGGTTGGTGTGGTAACCTAATTACACACAGTCTAGCAGGCAATAGAGAAGAAACAGACACAAACAAGTAATCCTTATGATATTTCATACTAATCAATACAACCCTAATTAAATCACTATGTGTAATGTCAAACTCTGGCTGCTCCCCAAGGAGTGTTTAACCTGCAGCTCATTTCTTTGGCGTTAAGGTCCTGAAACTCAAACTCATCCTCATCAAGTCAATTTCCCAGCTGCAGCAGAGAAAACATTTTCTATTTAAAGCTGAAGCTTAAAGACAGTGATGTGATGAGTAAACAGAGATGCAGTGGAAAGCGTCTTGGGCAGCTGTGATGCCCAAAAGTAATGAAGTAAATAAAGACCACAGAGAGAGAGAATGAGAGTGTAAACAACAACCAATCTACTTGATGATGTCTAGCTAAACTAATGGAAATCACACAGGTCTAATTGGGTGGTTTGGATCAGAGGGCCACAGGGAGAAAGCCGGGTAAAGGCTGTAAATGACACTCTGCTTCAAACACTTAGAAGATGTCACAGAGCACACAGTGCTTCACCTCCAGTGACTCCAGTGGAGGCGACGGGACAGCACCCCGCCACGACCTCGTGTGAAGCCGTGTGTAAAATCACATTTACCGAACAGAGCCTTGTTTCTTCCCAGGTAGCTAATCTCACATTCTACAGGAAAAAAACAAACTCTAGATTACCATTGCGCCTAAAGGCAACAGCGGATATCTTATTTGTTGTTAATTGAGATGAATGACGGAGGAGGGGGGAAAAAAAGGAGTAACAGAAGAATGTCTTCTGTGTTCAGGGTGTCATGATGTCACCGCTCATCAGCTCTCCATAGGAGTGACTTAATAATCATCAATATCACTTTAATGACCACTATTAGGCAATCCTCTGCACACGTCAATCACACCACGGTATATAAACGAGGTTATTACAGTGCACTTTCAGCAAAAGGGCAAGCGATGGGTTCAGCAGTCAAAGCCATTACTGCGAATCATGAAAATGAGTCAGAATGACCACAGGTACGGGTCATTTTTCAGCATCCGCCAGCATTTATCTGCATCACAGCGGACGGACTGTAGATATATACGCAGGTGCTCATATTTCAACAATGATGTTAAATCAGCAAAACTGGCTGCCAATCTAGCCGCACACAGTTTATAGGCATTAGTGGATATGAAGAGATTTACTCTAAGGTAGGATGTGCATTACAGGCACGGAGGTTAATGTTTGAGAGCGCAGAAATAATTCAGATGTGATTATATATAACACTTTATACAGCAGTTATATGGATTTTAAACATTTAAAGGGAAGTGGACCTGAGAATAAAATGCTGCTAGCTGAGGGGATGTAATGCTACGACCAGCTCTGGCCTGAGTGTGTGGCTGCATTTCAGCTGGTTAAGTGGTTTTATTTTATGAGCAAACTGCACTGTAACTCTGGCCTACAGAGCTTACTGTACATTATACACAGATGAAAACTTATTAAAGCTGCATTTGCATTATGCTGATCAAACATACAGGACAATCAGTAACCTGTTTTGCGGATAGTTGCAGCTGAAATGCAATTAGCCATATTGACAGCGTCGCCATCTTTGCTAACCGCCATCACTCTGGGTGGGAAGACTCAACGCCATCACATAACAATCGTTGAGCTTTTTAACGTTTGCATCTTCCAGGCTCGAATAACGTGAAATGTATCCTGGGTGTGCGTTGACTATCCACAGTTTTACTGCTTTCTTACATTAGCAAGGGTGTCATATCAACCTTGATATTACCGTTAGCAGTTGCAGCTAACGTAATTCATATCACCCCGAGTGATGACGTAAGGAAAGATTGTGACACTGTGAATATGGTCAATGGAACTGATGAGTCAAAGCATTAGATGCATGAAAAAAACCAACATATACATTAAAAGTGTTTAGTATGCAGCTTCACATGTTTTGCTCAGTACTGAAAACATGCAATGAAACAACCGTGAGTGCTATAAACATAGTAAACATATCTCAAGGTACTTTTAAATGCATCTTATGGGTGGCTGATTTTTTAGTTGCCATGGAAATGTGTCAGTTGTCATATTTTGATGCATCCACTGATGATCTTTTGTGTCAGGTGTAATGTTCACCTTGAACCCTCCCTCGGTGAAGCTCACCCCGTCCAGTCGGTGTTGTGACACCACTCTGACATTGACGGTTTCAGATGAGCAATCACACTAGTTGACCTTGAGTTAGGATAAACATGTTTATTTGCTGTTTGCTGTCTGTCTGCTTTGCCGCTAATTTGTTGGGAAGTATAGGCTAACTGTAAATGAAGGGTTAGGGTTAATGCTGTGTAAGACACAGAGATGCAGGTGGTGGGGGGGGGGGGGGGGTGCAAAGAGTGCATCTAGGTCTAATGCACGTATATATAACACATGAAATAGAACTTATTGTAAAAGTTTCCTGATCACATTGAGGAGAATATTGATATTAATGTGATGTTTACTTCATTTCAGACATAGATTAGGTCCATGGAGGATCATGCTGTGTTATAGGGGACATGTAAACACGCACAGCCTGATGGTAATGAAGTGTAATATCTGATTTCCATCTCTTATCTACCTTCAGATGTGGTTCTGCAGAGCAGTTTTTTTTAGAAATGGTGGCTTAATTAGTCCATGATGCTTCAGATCACAGGATGCTTTCTTTTCAATATTCTCACCTTCTTTTTCTGCAAATCCATCAATTAGGATTTTATAAAACTCTACAGACCTAACAAATATATTTATATCACAGACACTTTGCTTTCTTTCCAAATAGCATCATTATCAACCAAATTAATTGAATGACCCACAGATGATGTTGTCAAGACAACCAATGACAAAGAAGACGGCCTAAAGGAAAACTTAATGCTGTTGTTGCCGAGGAGCCAGCGCCATGCAAGCATCACGGGGCCGGGGCGGACAGCAGCAGCTGATCTGCTGCAGTGGGCAGCACCTTTCACACTGTAATTTACACTGTGGCTGTGGGCCACAGGCCAGATGTGCATGAAATGGATCATGCTGCTGCTCTGGACAGTGAGTTAAACACTTATCTCTGCTGCTCTGCTCTGTGATCCCCCTTCCAGATGGTCATCCTCCTTCTTTAAGACTCTCCTTGTCCACGAGGGGAAGCTCAAGTAATGAGGTCTCAGTCAACTGGCTTTAATGAAATATGGCTTAGCGGGACCAGGAAGGGTGGAACTCAGCGAGGAAGACAGCTAGACGCCTCAACCTGCCGCAGTGATCAAGCAGCAAGGATGCCGCCTAATCTCGATGATTTAAAATGCCGGATAAATTGTTTGCACATTAATCACACATACTTCTCTCAGTGTGGAATTATGTTCACAGTATAATTGGGTCTCCAGAGAGCCCGGGAAGAAAAAACAGGACAATGTGGACGTGTTGTTGAAGAAATGTCCCTATTGTACGCAAGTGATTGCATGTTTAAGTAATTGCGCTTGGAGCACTTGCAGATGTGCAGACAGGAAGCACTTGACTCGGGGTATGGACTCTCGCAGCAAAACAATAATTAAGAGTCAACAAACAGTAGCGACAGCAGCTGTGGGAGAGGCGCTGTGGTGGAGAGGCTGCGAAGGCGGCTGCTCGTGGTCTGGGAGAGGTTTCCAACTGGCACCGGATCAGGGGACAGTCGTGCCTGGAGGCTCGCGAGCGCTCTACTCCACCCTTCATCCCCAACACTCACTGAGAGGAAGCATTTGCCAAGATTTTAATCATGGTGGGCTCAAGCAATCAATACCAAAGTGGCCCTTAGGTGTTAGACATCCCCGAGTGGAAGTGACCATTACTTTCTAATAAAGAGATTGATGCCGCTGAAGCCGTCTTCATCACCCTTTACGAATGGCTTCCTGACTGCGAGGCATGTTAAGTGCACTTTTGCAGTGTCACGTCCCCGGCGATCGTTCCCGGCGACCGACCTACTCCCCCTCCCTACTTCTCTCACCTACCTGACCTCAGAAGATGGAAAAACACATTCCATTCATGGACGCCTCGCCACGGAGGCAGCAGCATTTTGACAAGAATTTCTTTTCTTTCTTTTTTTTACCTTTTTGCTTCTGTATGAGAGGTATGTGAAGAAGAGAAATAGATTTAAGGCTCTATATCAAACTGCAAAATATCCATGGAAACAACTGGATGCGGTCGCTCCGGAGCGCTTTTGGCGATGGACTCTGTAATTCGCATAGGTCAAAGCAATATTAGGCATAAACGCACAATACGAAGGAAGCACTTTATCTTCAATGTCTTAATAATCTGGAGGGCCGGGGAGCAGCTCAGTAATTATTAATGGCAGTGGTGTGGACTCGTTTGTTTATTCATCTCAGCAGTTTTTTCGAGGGGGAAGCACACTCTGATATAACAGCTGTTTTAAAAGCGCTACCCCCCCACCCCTCTTGCCAACCCCTGCTCCACACGCACACTTTGCCTCCCTTGAGTACAGGCGCTTTAATAAACACATTTTTGCTGCTCTATGGAGTTTTTTTTCAGTGAGGCTTTATAACATGTCAGCTTAAGGCGGGAAGGTGCACACATCTAATTATTATGTGGTTATATTCTTTTTGTTGACAAAATCAAGCCTCTATGAGCTTTTTTCCTACAGGAATGGGGGAAAAAGGAGCTTACTGTGACTAATAATACATTAACCACAGAAATATGCAAACCACCCAAACTTTGTGACTTTTTTTAGGCGGAGGATCGTCATGCATATTCACAACTGGAGAATATCGCTGAAAGGTGTGTAGGAGCTGCATCTCAACTGTGTTGCAACATTATAAGTCTCAGTATTGTTGGGTTAGCATAGCATGCCAGAGGTGCGTGAATCAATGATGTATTTCATCATCCTGTTATTAGTTGACAGTGTGGAATGTGCTGGTTCATCACAAACTCGTTTTTTTAGGCATTTGGCCTCTATTAGTTACTGAAGCTTTGTACAATAGTGGCTGGGAACAGTTTATTCAAACCACCTTGGTAAAATAAAATGTGTGCACATCTGAAAAGTTGGTAATAATCCCTCACTGCACTGATCAAACTCAGCCAAAGTATGGCAAACCATTTTAACATTGAAAAGCCAGACTGGATATGTGTTTCAGATAGCTGTAATTCAGTTTTTCCTAGTCAAAAAGAATATTTCCGATATCTGCAACTACTTTCTTCCTATCCAGAATTGTCATTTCAGATATCCACAACTACGTACGACTAGGACAAATGACGTCACTTTTGCCATTCATGTGTATGGGGTTTGTCATTACAGATATCTACAATTCAGTTGCAGATATCTGCTATATGAATTACGGATATCTGTAACTGAATTACAACTAGTAGTAATTCCAGTTTGAGAATTTGATTCTGACTAGTCATAATTCCAGTTCAGTTTAATTCACTGCAATTAAACATATCTGAATGTCCCCTTTTCAGATATCTTAAATTAAGTTTTGACTGGGCGAAATGAAGTTGTACATATCTGTAACTGGAATTATGACTAGTCAAAATGACGTTGTAGATATCTCAAACCGGAATTAGTACTAGTCGTAATTCAGTTACAGATATCTGTCTGCAACTGAATTGTAGATATCTGTAATGACAAACCCCATACACATGAATGGCAAAAGTGACGTATTTTGTCGTAGGAGGAATGTAGTCCTTTTTCACTATAGGTAAAACTGAATTACAGATATCTCAAATGAAAAATCTAACTATTCCAAATGTAAATACGACTAGTCAGAAAGAAGTTGTTGATATCTACAATGTTAATTCCGGATAGTCAAACTTAGCTTTTAAATGTTAAATCTGCTTGCCATACCAAAGTCAAAGTTGAATGTCTCTAAACTTTGACTGGTCGTCACAGAGTGTGGCTCACTTTTACCATTGGTCCTTGTTTTCTCTTCTAGGCCTGAAGGTGTGTTTCCAATCTGATTGTCAGGCTGTCCCACCATATTTTTAGTATGGTAAAGTATGGTTCCATTTACATAAAATTTGACCTCATCTATGAATATTGAGGAAACACAAACAAACATGATGTGCCTTCCGCGGGTATATTCTTAGCATATCAAAACAAAACAATATGCTGCACATTTTCGATGCCATGCGATTAAATATGTTTAAATCTGTGTTATACAATATTGCAAAAGAACATAACATCCAGTTAAGGATGTTTCACAGCAGTCATTATAATTTCTGACAAGACACTGATTAACCTAAAAAATGCACTGACATGTTCCTACAACAAGGCTCTAATGTCTTGTGGTGTCACCATGGTTGGATATAAAAATACAATCATCTTGTTGATTCTGTGTGAATTTTGCACCACTTTTAGCTGAGATTAATAAAACACTGTTGTGATGTTCACCGTGCAGTGTGCATGTGTGTGTGCACGTGTGTGTGTTTGGTTTTTGACCTTGGCCACAGTTAATGCTTACTCCCACATGATGTATTTGATTATTTATCTTCTGTAGCAGCACCCTAAGGACCAGGCCGGTGTCTCTGGAACTTAGTGCTCGGCTGTGATGGAGATTTTGAACTATAAATGCAACAGCCAATCAAAGGAAAGCATGATAAAGAGACCTAAATCCAGAGCTGAGTGTCAAATGCTTCACATGCGGCTGACTTGTTTACGATTGTTTTGATGTAACATGGGTCTTTGCTCGGTCAAACACCATTACACTGTGTGAGACCACTTTAATCTCAGGATTATTTACACATGCAGCATCAGCCATGTGCAATTTCACCTTGATGCCGTTTTCTCACTGTAAGTGAAATGCAGTGACCTGACCTGCCTGATATGTTCCAGTCTGTTAATGCCTTTTCTGACTGTACCAGTTAAGACGATGACAGCGCAATAAAAAAAATAAGAATCAGCTCAAGTGCTGCAACACCAACACATCTCCAGGTCAGGGTCATGGTGCTGTTTCTTCACATGGCTCAGGCTCAGCACTCAGAATTGTCAATACTGATCAAACTTGAAGAGTTTTCTTTTTTCTTTTTTTGTTTGTGGGGACTGGTGACAACTGAACAAAACACAGATAGATGTTCAGAAAGAGAAGTGTAGAAAATGAGAGGCAGAACTTGCTGTGGAGGATGACAGAAGGAGTGTGGCACCGGTGGCCTGGGTCAATTCTGGCGCCATGAACAGTCAACTTGAGATAATATCAGCGAGCAGGGAAGGGTAACGGAAGAGGATTATGCAAAAACCCCTGAACAGATTCACTTTGAACTCAGTGGAAGGTTGAGGAAAGAGGAAAGTCCAGGATTTTTTCCTTTATATTGCTAGATTGGCATTGGTCAGTCCCAGACGGATGTACTTCTGATCCAGGTAACTTCCCTTCCAGATGAACACTAGTACACTGAATAAATTAAAAACTAACTACTTCAATTAGCCCTCGAAATTAACAGTCTGGTGGTTTTTTTATGAACCAGGTGGCTGGGATGAGTCAAATTCCCACTCCCACCCCCCGGCGCCTTAGTTTTGGTCCCCACAGAGATAGTAAGTCTCTATTTCCCCTAAAGTCCACACAGACACACGCACGCACACACCTGGACACTTCTAGGTTACTCATCAATTCTTCTCTCTTATCTAAAGATGATACAGCTGCTGTGTTTCTTGCATCTTGTGCCATGGCAGAGAGGTCATTGAGATTAAATGCCAACCTCAGACCTGCCTTTTAGTTGATGAGGCCTGTCAAGAGCAGTGGGAGAGTGAGGGATTGTGTTGAAACGGGAACACAAGTGTGTCAGATTCCCCCAGCCTGCCAACAGATACTTTGGCTTTGTCGTGTGGATTCAGGGCAGATGTTGCTTTAGCCCATTAGACTCTTCAGCAGTTCTGGGCGTAGGTACTCTCAAGGATTAAGTGGTTAATTAAAGTGAAACTCCTCAGGTTAAAGGCTTTAAATCAACATGCACCTTTAATCAGTTCTTTTCAGAGTGATATAGCCCAAAACAACCATTAACTCTGATTTACAACTACAACTGACAGGGCTGTAACCATTCTTCTACTTCTTTTTTTATTTTAATAAATAGCAGTTCTGCTTTACATTCTTTAAATGGTTTAAAGGAGACATATCATGCCCCTTTTCCATAAATTAAAATAGTTTCCAGGTGTCTTAAAGACATGTCTGTGACATGCTTTGGTCAAAATACCCCAAGGATCAAACATCACAGCTCTTTTCATCCTCTCAAAACAGTCCTGTTCAGAACGGCTGGTTTCAGTGCCTGTCCCTTTAAATGCAAATGAACCACTGCTTGCCCCGCCCCTTCTACCGGCCCCAAGTAGGGGTGGTATTCTGCAAATTTGAAAACTAATTACATCATTGTCAGACAACCAAGGGAACAGCTTGTAAAATCAATCAATTCTCCCATTTTGGGGACCAGAAGGCAAACACCCAAATGTATGTTAAGGAGCCTTCAAAAAGTTATATTTCCATAATATGTCCCCTTTAAGTTTTCCATTAAATAAACTGATAGCTAGTTAGTTAGTGTTTAAAATGTAATGACTGAAAGGAGGCATCTGGCTCTCAAATTCCAGTGAGATTACTCCCTGGAATAATCCCAATAGCCCACACCCCCCACCTCCACCTGTTTTTGCTGTGTCAGACAATTGTCACCCCCCAGAACAGCCCAGAATAATCCTCTTGCTCAGTGAAGGACTGAAGGGCTCCCAGATATGTCCGACACAGACAAGTCTGGATGTCTGATACTCTGTACAGCAAAGGTTTGGGGAGTTTCTCCCCAGTCTGTGTCTGTGTAAGTACGTATATGTGTTCTTTATCTAAATTGTATGAAAACATAAAAATGGAGGAAAACACAAACAAATTCAGAAAACCAACTTCATCATCTTGACAGCACATAGAATAACAAGTGCATCCCAGCAGGTTCATCACCTTTTTCTTTTAGTATAGTAAAGTTAAGTTTTCCCTTGATTCAGATAGAGAGAGAGTTGTGTGTTGTTGTGCAGCACATTGAGCTCTCAGAGCCACCGTAGTCACAGGCAAGCCATGCCTTAAAAACCATGAACACAAACAACGCACAGCCTCACAAACTGCTCTGTGTTGCTTTGATATACAATTTGAGCATCAGCAAGATCACTACTGTACCTGCAGTGACTATGCTAGCACTGATGGATGCACAGCTGAGGTGGATACATTAGATGTACTGGTATCTTGTCACTTATTTGTCAGATTTAACAACATCTGATGCATTAAAAACATTGTTCAAGAACTGGACAAATTAAAATCTGGACCTCATGCTGATGTTAGTTTAAAATTCAGGGAATAAGGAACACGATGCATCACAACTTACACCCTGAGGTATAGTGTAGCTGTTGTTTTCTGTGCTTGCAGCAACAACGTGATGTTATGCAACACTTCCAAAATGCATTTACATGCATTGACAGGAATAACATCCACTTTAATGAGGCTACTTGATATATTTATCATTCAGTCTACATGTGTTTTATATAGACTGAGCAACGGATGGATATCTTAAACTACAATGCGCAGTAACCACTTTTCATCTGCTGGTCCATCTCCAGACTGCCCAATAAGAATATTATTGTCTCTATTTAAAACAATGACGGGCATGTTATTACAGCAAGGACTTCCTGGCTTTGATGACATTTAGATTCTAAAACTGAGAGTGCAATTTTATTGCTACCAGATGTTATCGATGGAGCCAAAACAAGAGAAAGGGCAGAGCCTGCGCTGGTGACATTTTATTTCAAACTATAGCCAAAGTTGATTAAAGAGGAGAGCAGCTCCTGCTGATGGCTCTGTTATTCCAAACACACCAGAGACATGTGAATGAGCTGACACCTGGAAAACACAATCTGCTTCATGTTCTCCATCTCATATAAAGCTTCTCCTTTATGTAACATACAATATCAAAGTATATTGGAGTGCAGTGTTCTCACATTTCAAATGGCACACAAAGACGCACATTAAGCTGCAGAGATTATTTTAAGACATAGATTTTATGGTTGCGGTTATCTGAGGCAGCTATCTTAATGTTTTCAGCCCCTGTCAATGTATTCCCTTTAGTCATCTTTAATGGGGTCTAAATTTATCTGTGCTGTGTGGTGTCCTTGGGTGTTCACACGCCATCTGTGTGAAAGACATCAACACCGGCTTATCCAACTGTTACACTTCCACACCTTCACGGCTTAAATTTATTTCCTTAACAAGGCAACTGTAAACACCCTGAATATGATGCTGTCGTGCTCGGGGTGTGGGGGTAATAAATGTTATCTTCAGCCCGTAATGTTACTGCCCCCGTCAGGTGAGCTGGTGTAATTTTAATGGAAATTCAGATGACACGAGAATCACCTAGAAGAAATAGATTTAATGACATAATATGATATTTAAATACATGGTCAGAACCCAATATATGCAAGTGGAACTGCATAAACTCCTCCTACATGTCCACTAGGATGTATGGCCCAGGACTTTACTGTTCAAAATGCCTGCAGCCACAGCACTATTATAGAACTCTCATGGTTACAGTATGCATGCAAATCAAGTGTGAAATTGTGATCCATCTAAAATCCTCCATGCATATGGTTTGTGTAAGCACATAAGTTTTGTCTTTATGTGTGCGATCAGTGGTAGCATTCAATGGATTGTTTTTTATTTTTTATTTTTTTATGCCTGAGTGGAGTTAATGTCAGTTCTCAGAGGAAGAGAAGAGTGAATAAAAGAGCTACAGTACTGAATCTAGTGTCGTACCAGTTTTAATGTTTGTTTGTTTATTTTATATCTATTCTAAATCTAAAAAATATGAGGTACTGTAGGAAGATCAGCTCAACTTCAAGGGGTCGATCACTCAAAAACTCTGTATCTTTTAGCTACTCAGTAAGTAGCTCTACAGTACACATCATCTTGGTTTCATTCTGCCACGGTGACTGGAGGTGAATGCACTATGTATTGTACATGGTGCAACACTGAAATATCCTAGTTAAAACTTGTGCACTGTTTGTACCTATTAAAAAATATGCCGGGCCAAATCGACCCTTAGCATCTTAAATCAATAAAAAAACATAGAAACACTTCACTTACTGTTTCTTTTTTAGCAAAACCTCACTGAGCCTCGCTGAACTGAGTCCTCTCCTCTGGAGCTCTGGCTGGCTGAGCCCCAGAGATCCTGTGTGGAGATGGAGACACTGCCAGAAGGACAAGCAGTCCTTAGCATTATGCTTGGTTTCCTCCAGACATGATGCTTATGAATCAGGCCAAAAGGGAAAAAAAAAATCAATCTGCGTTTGGTGGTTCTTCTGGAAGTTCCTCCATCTCCACTCAGGATATCTGGAGCTCAGCCACAGTGGCCATCAGGCTCTTGGTCTCTCTTTCCAAGGCTCCTTCTCAGTTTTCAACTGAGATGGTTCAATTTAAATAACGTTAGCATGAAGAATGTAAAATAAAATTTTGAGTTTGAGTTTGAGTTTATTTCGATAACACATCCCTCTAAAAACAGGGCTGCATGGCTGATCGAAAGGGTCAGGGCTGAAGCTACAAGCTTATATAGATGCCCTAACCTTTTAAAAAAAGAATGAAGGAACAGGTGAAAAAGCCATGGAGTCTCATATTCTTTACATCTCACATGCAGTTTGTGAAGCAGCACAAATGGAAGAAGACAGAGCGATAGTCTAAGTTATTTCAATCTCATGCCGTGGGAAATAAAGCAGCAACAAGCAAAGTGCTGCATTTTTCTAATCACCCACACAACCCTCAGCACTCAGCTTTTATTTCTATATCTTACATCGCTGCAATTTAGCAAAATTAACCATGATTACTACATTGCCTCACAAGGCGACTTTTGCAGAGCCTAAATTACGTGGCAACACTGTTCACCGGCAAAAAAAAAGGGCCACAGCTACGCCTCCTCTTTAGCTCCCCTCAACAATGGATTGGAGACAGACTCGGCTCTAACGAGCTCCAACTGTGACATTTGCAGCTTAAAGGGAGTTAGCTACCATCAAAGGTACTTTCCCAGACAATTTGGAAACAAAACATAGTATCTCACATATCTATTGCTGCTGCCTAAACAAAATTTGACGACAGTAATTATTCCGTTTCATTTGCAGCCCTGCTCTGGCTTTCTTAGCTATTTACGGAACGCTTATGACAAGCACACACGCACACACGCACACACACACACATAGGCACATTCAGTCCCAAATAATTACAGAGGAAAGTGTCAGGAAGCCTGTTGTAAAATTGCCATTCTAGAAGGAAAACAAAGTTAAAGCAACTGGTTTGATCAAATTTCCATGATAAACACGGTGATGCGTTTAAAGTACAGCCTCATCTCCTTTTATCGTCTCACACCACAAATTTGCTGGGAAATGCCACATATTATTTATTAACAGTGTGCAGCATGAGGACAATCTTCACTGCCATATAGAAAATTGATGCAGGCAATATATGTTTATATTTAAAAAAAAGAGGGCGGCCCCGTGATAGGATTGTAAAATGATTACATCCAGTGATTGGGAGCAGTGCAAAACACAGACATCAGCGCAGGAACATCCTTACAAACAGTGTGGGACCTTAAAAAGGACAGATATGCATGTAGGGCTGATAAATTGGGGGAACTTCTACTACAGCATGTAATTAAATTCTTCCAGTGCAAAATAAAGATAAGGATTCCATTAGCCCCTTAAAACATTCCGGGATAATGGATTTTTGTGGTTGATGGAGCACCTCATGTGGGACAGGTGGAATTTACTCCCAGGCTTGACTCGGCAGCGTGGCAGGCAGGCAGAGGTTGCACCCAACCACAGGAGCCGGTGACGACATTTGATGCACCATTGGCACCAGAGGCAAATGAGATTACAGCAGGGGGAATGGAATTGACTCTCTCCTTGACAGATTTACAGATCCCCACCGGATAGAATACAGGAGAAAAGGCTGTAAAACCCATCATCTGTGAGGTGAATTACACACGACTTGGAACAACTTGTTTGGTTTAGGAAATTCCACACACCGGCCTTTTGATTTAGCTGTCCCCTCCCACCGCTCCTCAACCACCCCACCCCCCCACACACCCCCCTCACACCCATCCTGGTGGAAGCGTGCAGGGGTGACAGCGTTTGGCTGTGGCTGTGATTAAGGGATCTCTCCTTTTCATCAGTTTCTTGGCTGTTTCTCAGCCTTTGATCTATCAGCTGCCTCCGATGGAATAATTCCACACTGTATTAATAACTGTACATCACTGGACTTGTAAGAACATTGATTTCTCTATTGCTCAAATAGATACAATCTGATTATGAGCAACTAAGACCGCCGGCGTCTCCCTGGTCCCTGAGCAATAACATGTGGAGGTCAAATATGGCTGCACAGTTGATTTCACAATGAAAGGGTCTTCACTCCACTTTGGGAATTCCGAGACAAACTATAAAGACACTATATTAAATATTTAACCACCTCTCAGCTCCTTTTGCAGTCAATCCGTCATATTGATCTGCATTGTATGGATCCACAACATGCACTGTGTTTGCTTCAAAAGCCTGAGTCTGTGCATTTCAACTATATAATGTGTCTGTATAGAGAAGAAGCCCCTCGTACTTAAATCTCAGCAGACACTCCCAGCCGGGCTCTAATCCCTCTATCTCCACACAGATGACTCCGGCTGCATTCACAGCCCAGTCAATGCAGATCATAAAAATTTAAGGTGTAGCACAGTACCAGATTTGTGGTTATGGGATAATAAGTCTTTGAGGAGCTGTGGTACAGTCTGGACTATCATCTCTATACATTAGAACCAGCTGTCTGAAAGAAAACTGATCTTAAGTCTGTGCACGCAGAAGAGACCAACTTTGTTTATTACCTTCATCATTTCATAAAAGGCGCAAAAAAGTCATATTAATTAAATCAACCAAACAACATATAAAAAAAATAAACTTCCATCACAAAACGTCCCAAGTATCATGCTGGAGTTCATTATTCGTGATTCTGATTAAAGTGTGTTTCTAACCGAACACTTAAATGAGTGTTAGGTTTTTCATCAAGGGTACTTGGAGGTTGACACAGAGGAAGCAGCAGCAGCAGTAATCAACGAAACAATGACAGACTGTTGTCGCTTTCAACGACTACGAGATTCATTACAATTTACAGAATGCATAATTCATATACATATGTTCCTTACAATTACACTCCAGTCAAATACCCTTGATTTGTGAGATTTCCAACAAAGGGGGCTGCATGCTTTCTGAAATACCACCTCGCCTACAGATACTTCAGACATGACAGAAAAAAAAAAAAAAAAAAACATTTTCATCATCACCGAATCAGGAAATATAATCAACTAATTAAAAGCCTGGAATTGCATTGCATGTTTGCTGCGTGAAACTTCAGAGGAAATCTCTATTTTTAAGACAATGGTAAGTGTATGTAATTTACCATTTTAACACAAACAAATCAAAAGTGACTTGTTTTCAGTGAGGGTAGAGCGGGTAGTACTGTAGTCTTGTTTGTTGCAACTTTTTTGTCAGATTCAAAAGACACGTTCATGATCCTACAAACATTTTCAGCTTGGGATTTTCAGTGGACAAAAGCACGAAATTTTCGTTTTCTTTGTGGTCTGGTTTGCATGAGGGTAGATTCAATACCAACGTGTTCTTTGTTACCAATTTGTACCAACATGTCTCATTACAAGCTTGTATCTTAAATTGGTTCACACAAGTTCCTTTTTCAGCGTGTTCGGTTACAAAAGTACTGACGGTTTACTTTTCATTGAATAATACAATGAAAAAAACAAGCAGCAACCTCCCAAAGCAACATGGAGTACCAAAAGCTGCACTTCTTTGAATGGCTGCTAGAGTACTTCCAACAGTGAGTCAGCCTGACTCCCATGGTAAAATCTACTATTATTCCAGAAATAGACCTGTCCACAGCCTGGCACAGTGATGCGTATGCATACCTGCCACCAACCATCATACACTGACGTCTCTGCTCCACACATCCCTCCGCTTTGTCCATTTTTGGATCAGTCAGGATCGAGACTGAGTCATGAACTGGCAGGATGGTGATGGATTCAAATTGTTCTTTAGAAACCTACAGCTCGTGTCATAAAGGCAATGTCTGTCTTTATCTATGAAGCTACACAGTCCAGATCCTTGACCTGCTGGTAGCACTAGATCAGATGATCAGCAACATTATTAAGGTTCATCCTCTGAGGACAACAAACCCCTCATTTAAATTCCATGGTGATCTACCTTTTCCCCTTTTTCCAAAGCTACAAACCTGAACCTGACTGTGGTAGATCAAAACCGCCAACCCACTTCAACAACTGGACAGAAAATGCTGGACTGACTTGGGGGCGACCCACAAGGGGTATGGCTCAGGGGCTAGTACCAGTTTCTCCAACAAGAAGGTCCCTGCTTTTAACACAAGCTTGAAATTGAATTCTATACACGTCTCAAGAAAGAAGCATAAAAAATTATTTATCCAGACTAATATGGGGAAATATTGTACAGCTTTTTTAGTGCACGCCCTTTATAACAAAGCAAAGCAAAATGCAGAGTGATCAACTTGTTTGTTAAGTCACCACATGAACAACAGCACAGTGATTTTTAAAATGTCACAAGGTGCCACTTTGAGCAATAAAGAGCTCTCACCAGCAATATTATTATGTCATCACTGGGTATTTACCATTAAAGTGCAATAGCTGGAAGGGTTTTGTTCACATAGGTTAAAAGCAAAGTACAAAAAAAAGTTCAGACGTGAGGTTGGTTTCTGCCCATCAGCAGATATGAAACAATGGGCAGAATACACCACTCAGTGCTTTTAAACTGCATTGTGCTGCCAGAGTACCGTCCTGCTGCTTAACACATAATTACTGATACATCAACAGAGCTGCTACCAGTTTCTTGCCATTACTTCATTGATCCAGAGCTCTTTAGCTGAACACAAACTTAACATTACACCTCCATTCCTGAATGGATTTTGAACCGTCAGCTGTTTGCAATCACCTCTCATCTAAGGAGATACACATAAACAATAGATGATTGCTTAGCAGCAGCTGTATTTAAGAACGGTTTAACCTTTTTTTTTTAACTGAGCACTTAGGCAGATGGTGCATAATTAGCATTGACAGGGGACATGAACTTAACTCTCAGCAGTCGAGGTATAAGGAGGAAAATGTTTCATTCTAACAGCGGATATAATGATCCTTACCAGGAACTAACAAACCGCCTTCTAATAATTCATAAATGGGTTATAATACAGTATGTGTTGTTCTCGGATGATCCATGAAACATTAAAGGAGAATTCCGGTCATTTCCTAAATAACACTCTACAGCTTTAAAGGTCCCCGAGTGCTACCATGAAAAGACCTGAGAAAAATATGTGCAGCAGGACCTAGCTCTCCTCCTGCTAGCTGTGCTACACTGCAGTTAAACAGAGAAGTAATGGGGGCAGAACTTTAAAACTGTGACTTTGGCCTCTATAATGCTCAAAATATCACTACACATTAGTGCTTTGACATTTGCCCAAAAAAATCATATTCGAACTTTGTTTGTTTATTAATATTCGAATATATTTGAATATTTATTGATAATATTTTGAACCCCCCCCCCACCCCCGATTGGCCCGTACAAGTTTTGCTTTCACTGTTGTCATGCATGCGCTCTTCTCTGTATGTGTGTGTGTGTGTGAATGCCAATAAGAAACAGCGCTATGCGGAGATGAATGAACGGATGACATGCGGCGGTGGTGTATTTGCGACAATTGAAAAAAAAAAAAAAAAAAACGGCCCGCCACTCCTACATGAATGTAGAGGAAACAATGTGTATATTTCAACTTCTCCCTCCATGGTTTGTATATATCTGGTCGCACTCGCAGCCTTTTGCTCCACCATTGTTTATAGGTGAAGAAGTGTGAACAGGTGTCAGGCGCTAACAACGTTATAACGTCATACTGTAAGTACAGGAGCCCCAGGTGATCAATGCTAATGAGCTCGCGTTTCACAACTTCAACAGGCTGAAAAAAGCCTTGAATCTGGATTGAAAACTACGTTTTCAGGGTCGAATATTTAGAGCTGCCCTAATATTCGTTTGAATATCACTTTTTTTTAATATTCGAATAACGAAGTTCGATGTCAAAGCCTTACTACACATGCTTTACAACATCCACCAGTTCCTTACCACACACTGTGCATAAACTCTGTTAATATGAGAGAGCAGTGTGAGCTGGCTTCCTTGGTAGACCTTACTAGTCGACTGTCGAGCGCATGCTCAGTCTGCATCGGTGCAGAAAGTGGAAAAAGGAGAATACCATGTCTGGATCCGAGAGATGGAGGAACATTTTGAATTTGATGGTAGTGCATGTTTATTTGAACCAGAATATGCAGATGAGGAGCAGTCTTATTGATATGGAAACAGTCCTGAGCTCGACAGTCAAATAGTAAGGTCTACCAAGGAAGCCAGCATGAACAGAGCTATGTGACAAAAAATGTTGCAATGGTGGATGTTGCAAAGCATGTGTAGTGATATTTTGAGCATAATAGAGGCCCAAGTCACGGTTTTAAAGTTCTGCCCCCACTACTTCGCTGTTTAACTACAACGTAGCGCAGCTAGCAGGAGGAGAGCTACTGTAGGTCCTGGCTGCACATATTTTCCTTGGGTCTTTTCCTATGGTAGCACTCAGGGACCTAGAGCTGTAGAGCGTTATTTAGAAAATGACCGTAATTCTCCTTTAAATATGCCTCTCAACCTTCCACAGCTTCAGGAGATGCTACCAACCTTATATTCTCAGCATGGCGGGAGGCGACGACACAAATGTTGTGACCTGACAGAAAAGCAGTCACACAAAAGACAGCTTCCCATTTGAATCCACTCTGCCAGCGAGGAGGTTGTCGATCAGGAGTCAAGGATTGGAGAGCAGAGAAAGAGACTTATCTTGACAGAGAGCTACACACCCCGCTAAGAGGAGTGACTGAAACAAAGGCGCTAACAAATGCTCCGCTCAAATATTTGTGACAGTGGCACTTAAGTCACATTTGGCAAAAACTAAAACGCAGTAGAGGAGCCGCAGCCTGAGACTAGTGATGTTATGAAGCTTAAGGGAAAAAAAGAGAGCAGAATATTTTGGGTTTTTTTTCATTCAGCATTCATATGCTCAGTTACTGAGTGCAGATTGTGACAATTTCCCTCAAGAGCAGGTCCTTTCAGGTGTCGAAGGGAAAGAGCTGAAAGCAGCAGAGGGGCATCCGTCTTAGAAATAAGGCCAAGCTAATGAGGGTTAGTCAAATATCACTGCAGCCCCCTATAAAAGACCTTGGTGTGGAGGTTTGAAGGTGCAACGTCCCCTTGGGATATTTCTGTCAAATATACATGTGGAGATGGAGATGGAAAATGAGGTTGCCAACATAGGGATGAATTAGGCCACCTTAAACATGAATTACAAATTAGGGAAGAAATAGTGACAAACTTACTTTGACCTGCAGAGAGGACTCGGAGTTTCAGGTTCCGCACAGAAGCTGAACCACAGCAGCACCTCTTCATCTGCAGACACAGTCCGAGCTGCGTGAGCTAAAGCTGCAATGTATCGCTGCATTTTATGGTCGGAAGCTAAACACCTGCATGCTGCGATGACTGAAAGGCCCAGAGCTAAGGTAACTTCATGTTACAGGAGGTCCCACACACACACACACACACACACACACACACACACACACACACACACATACACACCAATAGGGGTAAGAGGGGACCTGTCAGGCCAAGCTGCCAAGAGGGGTCTTAGGTTTCTGCTTATTTTGAAAAACCAAAAATGGAATATAAAATTGACTTTTAAGGTGTTTTACCATAATATTACTGAAAATGTGACTTTTAATTATTTTTAAAGAAATTGCCAAGAGGGGACTTGGATCTCTGAGCGACATTTACCTATCAAAGAGTGGACCTCCACATACTGCAGTGGAGCTGTCTGCACCCATTCATTCATCTAACGACCCATTCACCTAATGAGTCTTTGTTTACAACAATGACTTTCTCAGTTTCTTTCAAGAATGGATAATATAACTTGAGAGTTATCATTACTTATTTTAAAGTCTCTGTAATACAAATTATATATATATATATATATATAAATAATCATGGCCACATTTGAGAGTAAATATTTTTTATTGAATTGCATGCAATTCAGAAGTAACATGGCTGCATGCACTAATATCAAGTTCTGCAGTATAAGCAACAACATTTACTTAAAACCAGCTTTAATTAATGAATTCCTTTTTTCTTAACAAAGATAATTTGCTTGTCTGTCTTTACCCATCCATAAATGTGTTGCCTCTGTCATTCTTAGCAGTCCAAGAGGGGACCTACTATCATCTCAATTTTAAATAGTCAAAATGCTCCATACATCTGGTTTCAACCAATTACAGTAATAGGAAATACATTAATATGTAATATGTATGAAATAAGAAAGAAATAAGCAAAAGTGATCATTCTTAAGATAATGTTTTTCATCAAAACTTAACACAAACATTTCTAATAAAGTAGCACCAATAATGTTGTCATTATTTTTAAATGTAGGGTGCACTCTGCCAACATACATTTCTACAGTCTATTAATTTTTCCCCTACAAGAGTTGTATACTCCTTGACTGCATTGTTGTTATAGGAAAAATATTTGAATTAAAACTCAGGGTTTTAGGTCACATTTAATGTACTAGCATCATGAATCTGTATTTTATGAGGATGTATTTTATTTACTGGTTTACATTACAGAAAAAGGTCCACACTTGGTTTATATGGAATGACAGGGGTCCACAGTTGGTTGGTGCATAATGAACAAGTGCCCACATAGTTAGCATGAAGTGAAATACACACTCCATCATGTATGAATAAGAAAGAAAATAAGCAAAAGTGATCATCCGTAAGAGAAATTTTCATCAAAACTTAACACAAACATTTCTAATAAAATAGCACCAATAATGATGTAATTATTTTTAAATGTAGGGTGTACTACTGCAACACACATATCTACAGTCTATTAATTTTCCCCCTACAAGAGTTTTATACTCCTTGACTGCATTGTTGTTATAGGAAAAAAACTTGAATTAAAACTCAGGTTTAAGGTCACATTTAATGTACTTGCATCATGAATCTGTATTTATCAGGATGTATTTTATTTACTGTTTTACATTACAGAAATAGGTCCACACTTGGTTTATATGGAATGACAGGGGTCCACTGTTGGTTGGTGCATAATGATACAAGTGCCCACGTAGTTAGCATGAAGTGAAATACACACTCCATCAATGTATGAATAAGAAGAAAATAAGCAAAAGTGATCATCCGTAACAGAAATTTTTCTTCAAATTTTAACACAAACATTTCTAATAAAGTAGCACCATAATGTTGTAATTATTATTAAATGTAGGGTGTTGCTACTGCAACACACATATCTACAGTCTATTAATTTTTCCCCTACAAGAGTTTTATACTCCTTGACTGCATTGTTGTAATAGGAAAAATATTTGAATTAAAACTCAGGGTTTTTAGGTCACATTTAATGTACTTGCATCATGAAAATGTATTTATGAGGATGTATTTTATTTACTGTTTTACATTACAGAAAAAGGTCCACACTTGGTTTATAAGGAATGAAAGGGGTCCACAGTTGGTTGGGGCATAATGACACAAGTGCCCACTGGGTTAGCACGGAAGCGACATAACACACTCCAGCATGGGTGGATAAGCAGAAATGAGAGAAATTGCTAAGTTTTGAGATACATTTTAAATCTAAATTTAATACAAACATTTGTAACTATTAATACACACAACACACACTCACAAACACATGCAAACACACATATTTAAACTAAAATAGCACTGGTGAAGTTGTCATTGTAGTTTTTTTTAAAACATGGGATGTACTGTGAAAACTCAATGGCAACCTATCAAGATACTTAAGGGAATATTTCAGTTATTGACATTTATGGCTCAACACTAAACATGTATGGGAAAATAAAGGAGGCGCTGGGGGGTCATCAGTTTGTCTGAGATACAAGGGATAATTCTTCTAGAGGATGGATTAACCTCACTAAGTAATATGATATACACCTTTCTACAGTCTGTCAAGTTTGTGACTTAATGCAGTTTCACACTCCTTGACTGCATTGTTATCATGGGAAAACTACTTTAAATAACTAAACTCAGGATTCAACATGGTCTGATGGCCCAGAGCCACAAAGTGTTATTCTGTAGTCACCTAATGTCCCATATAGATGAAGCTCTGTGGTGGCCACCTATTGTCACTCTTCTACTTTTTAACAGCACATGGTTTCAATCAATTTTAATGTACTTGCATTCTATATCTATATTAATAGGGATGCATTTTACTTATTGTTTTGCATTGCAGAAAAAAAAGGTCCACACTTGGTTTATATGGAATGACAGGGGTCCACTGTTGGTTGGTGCATAATGATACAAGTGCCCACTTAGTTAGCATGAAGTGAAATACACACTCCATCATGTATGAATAAGAAAGAAATAAGCAAAAGTGATCATCCGTAAGAGAAATTTTTCATCACAGCTCCACGTTACACTTGTTCCAGGCTCTGCCCGTCGTTTTTCTCTAGAAATAGAAACTTTTTCCAACTTTTTTATCTCCGTAGCGATCGCACTCGTCTTCTCCTTCTTCTTCACTTCTTCCTCTGATCTACAGTCTCATTCGTTCTACACATCCCAGAAGCCCCAAAATTACTCACAGTGTGGGCGACAGCGTCCCCATTTACCAGCCGCAGAAAACTGCGTTTGACGTATATGTACGTCAATGGCACTCAATGAGTTAAGTGGGAGGTACACAATAAATCTAATTCTAATCTAATTCTAATTCATCTATTGAAAACAAATAGTAGAATAGCAATCTGATTCAGTGATTAATTTGTTACACATTTGGGTTGCTTCCTAATGATTTTTTGATGTTTTAGTACCCAGCTAAACACAAGTGTGTATATTCCTTACTATCTACAGTATGTATGTGCCTTGTATGCACTTTACTTGCAAGTGTGTGTATGCAGTGTTTTATAAATCTGAATATTTTTTCATCACATCTACCCCGACACTTTAGAGCGCTTCTGTCTCGACGCCGTGTTTGCCGTCGTTCTGACCTGAACATGGCATGTGTTGTTTGGGTTAGAAACATGCACATTTGCAAAGGAAAAAAAAGCTGAATCGATTAGCGGAATCATTAAGCATGCATGCACACAATCCCAAGGAAATGATCACGTGGGAACCAGTTCTGAAGAGGAACTGGTTCTCAATTCCCACCCATAGACTTCAGTCTATGATGTGGACACAAAAGCATTCCTCTACATTGAAGTAGTGAAGTCATCAACACTCATGTATTTCACAGATCCTAAATCCTTGTACACACATAAAGATTCTCTAAATTTCAACCAATTTTTTTTATCTGTGAAAGACCCCACACGTGAAGATAAAAAATCTGTGATTGAACAGTTTTGATCGTAATGTGTGTGGTGAGCTGTGATATTCCAAGCACACAGCTCACCACACACATTAAGATTTTTCAGAATCTTGACCCTCCGGTCAGAAAACTCAGAAAGAAGATCCGTATTGTTGTAGCTACTCTTTCGGGTCTATTTCCGAATGGACAATGAGAGCGATGTAATTTTTTTAAATGAAAGCGGGACACTTCAGCCTTTACAACGATACCATCTGTGTGTGTGTGTATGTGGCATTCAAACGCCGAGCAGTAAAGCGCTGTGAGCGGCGGTCACATGATCGTTTAAACATGGCTGCTCAATTGCCGGCTGTTGCCGGGCTATGATCGCTCCCGGCTTTGCTATCGGCTATCAGGAAATCTCCCGTGTATGCGTGAATGTCTGTGTGGAACCTCATGTAATGCCAGGGCTGCACCATGGCTCTCTGTGGGATTGCCGGTGTTGTGTCGAGAAGTGGCTTGCCGCGAGCAGCATGCAGAGCTGGCAAGCAGGCACTTCTCGACACAACACCGGCTTTCCACACGCAAGATGACTTTTGATTTGTAAATATTGAACATGTTTAATATTTACGATTATCGGCGCCGAACGTTTTCCGAGGCGATTGTTGTGAGAATTTTGACTCTTACTTGACACACTACAAGAGAATCTCATAAAAATAATCTTAAGACCTTAGGATAATCGGCCGATTTTTGTCTTTGGTCGGAAGGGGGGAAATCGGGGCAAAATCAGCCCGATTATCTTTATGTGTGTGGTAGGATTAACTCTACCTCCAACTCTCCACTCTAAATGTGGAACTGGCATCTGAGAAGTGAGTGAGGGCTTTAAATCTGTGCCAGATGACTTGTGTCAGTCCTTGACTGTCGGCAGTGTGGGGGATGGTTAATTGTAGCTGACGATGGTCGTTAGCAACTCTGAAGGGCAAACCTGGAAAAGACTAACATCCTTCATCCAAGATCTTAGATCCAAATCAGACTAACAGACAATGGAATTCCCCAGTCCTATGTTGGCCATGTGCTACACACCTATGGACTTCTGTGGCAACTGTAAAGAGTGGGTGTCCCAGCAATAATCCACCCTGTCAAGTCTTTGATGAGTTTTGTAAAGGTGTGTGATGCCTTGTGATCAGTATAATATTTTGTCAGCCTTTATATGATCTACCATTGTGTGCCAGTAGAAATGTTGTCTGAAGTTAGGATTAATCAGATTTCCAGAGATACAGGGGATAAATCAGCTATAGTGGATGGAATAATTCAAAATACCCACTGTTGAACTACTGCAACACACATTTTTACTTACCAAACTATTAGCTCTACTGGAGTTCATGTATACCTGTCTGAATATTTTTGGTCCACAACAAAAATGAAAACTAAAACTAAATTTGTGTTTTTTTTCCTTCTGTATATTACACACTGTATCACAGAATCATAGATGAAATTGGTGTATGACTTGAAACCTAATTTAAAGTTGTCAAAAGGTACAGGATTGGCACAGGATCAGAGAGTTTACATTAAGTGGGAAGTACACAATAAAAGCTGTATTCAGTTCACACTGGTGCTCAGCAGAAATGGGTCTGGTTGCTTTCAGGATGTGTGGATTGTACATTCAAACAATCCATATTACCTTATTCATAGCATCTGAAGTGGATTATAAAACAAATTCAATTAATTGTGTTCAGAAGATGGCAAAACGTTATCTAATTTATTTTATTTTTTAAGTAATTAATTTGTTATCTATTTTGGTGGTTTCCTAATGATTTTCTTTCGTTTTCAGTACCCAGCTAAACACAAGTGTGTATTCCTTATTATCTAGGTATAACCTTGTGCATGTTGTAGTAAGCAATGTGACTTCATTACATTTACACACAGTTTTCTAAGTAGAGTTGAACATTTTTAATGGGGTTTCAGTCTATGATGTGGGCACAAAACATTCCTCTACATTGAAGTAGTTTAAGTCACCAGCACTCATGTATTTCACAGATCCTAACTTTAGGGTAGAGCTGTTGAAACTGAGATCTGAGAAGTGAGTGAATGGAGTGAGAGCGGAGTGAGTGCCAGATGACCTGTGTCAGTCTTGAGTGTGGGCAGTGTGGTGGGATGGTTTTGTCGTAGCTGACGATGGTCGTTAGGTATTTTCAGGTTGGGCTTCAGAGTTTCTACCTTCTTTCAGCCAATATCTTTATCCAAATCAGACCGACTGAGACACAGGTATTCCCAGGTCTTAGGTTGGCCATGTGCTACCTACGCACCTATGGCCTTTGGTGACTCAACTTCTGTGGCAACTGTAAAGAGTGGGTGTACCAGCAATATTCCATTTTGTCTAAAGAATTGTCAGTTCTTTGATGAGTTTTGTGAAGGTGTGAAATTACCATTTATAATTATTCTGTGACAGGGGCCTTTATATGAGCCACCATTGTCTGCTAGTAGTAATTGCTGTCTGAGACACAACAATTAACAATGGAATCAGAAATTAGGATTCATCAGATTAGGTCATGGGATTACAGGGAATATGTCAGTGTGGTGGACGGAAATAACCCCCAAAAAACCTCCCCCTGTTAAGACAACTCATTAAAAGGTATTTTAGAAATCAAGGAGAAACAAAGGAAACGCAGATAATATAAAAACACATGCACAGCCTTTTACAAAGCCTTGTAAAGGACAATTAGGACACAGCAAGAACTATATTCCTCAGACACGGTCCACACCTCTGTCAACTTTTTTTATTTGTGTTGCAGCAGTTCAACATTGAGCTATTATGGGTTATTCCATCCAGACACAATGCCCTTATCCCTTGTTATCTCTGACAATCTGCTGATTCCTATTTCTTGTCCCCATGTTAAGTAAGATGTTGTTCCCAGACAACATTTCATGGCAGAGAATTGGTAGCTCATAAAAATGATCTGTGTCTCTATACTTGCATTGTTTCCCATTGTTTCGTCAGTCTGTTTTGATTGTATGTAAGTGGAGTGAAATGCACACTCCATCATGTATGACTAAGAAAGAAATTAGCAAAAGTGATCTCTCCCTTAGTGAAATTTTTCATCAAAAACTTTTAACACAAAACATTTTCTAATAAAAGTAGCTCAGATAAATACAGTGGGGCCAGGCCGTTAAATGCTTTATAAACAAACATTAAAAGTTTAAAATCAATTCTGTAAGGGACAGGGAGCCTGTGAGGGAGTTAAGAACAGGAAGTAATGTGCTCAGTCTATATGTTAGTTAAAAGACGGGCAGCAGCTTTTTGGACAAGAATTGGAGGCGACTGAGCGATAAGTACGGGAGGACGCCAAACATAAAGTGCATTGCAATAGTCCAATCTAGAACTGATTACTTGCAACGACATGGGATGGCTTTCTCGAGGTCGTGGCTGTTTAAAAACATTTAGGGATGTGTGATGTGTTTGCAAATAGTTTAACATAGGGTATCCTCTCAATGAATTATCCCTTGTTATCTCTCAGTACGTTTACATGCAGGTGCTTAATCGAGCTATGCTCAAAATTCGATTTTGGCGTCAAGTCGGACTTCGTGCCCTTGTCTCAATATACATGCAACTGAGTAAATCGAATAAACGTGACGGGTCCATCGGCCCCTTCATGCGCCGTCAACCCGTTGGTTTTCAGCAGGTTAATTACGCTCCCTGTCCTGTTGACTTCTCTGTCACCTCGTAAAAAAACTGAATATTAAACAACTTAGTAAGCTTACTAATAAATTCTCAATCTGCAGTTTCCCGACCAGGACGCGTCAGTCTGGGCTGGATGCGCGCTGCGGACTAGGATACGGGCTTCCTTTTTCCTCTCTCTCTCGCTCTCTCTCTCTCTAATAAAACAATCTGGACTGGTTGCGCTGCGTATGTGTGAAATGCATTGAATCGGCCGCTGAGGGTGGGTTTCTTTTCCTTTACTTTGGCAGGGTTCAGGGCTGGCCTTTCTCTGCTCCCACTTGGTGCCGTCTCTACTGTTGTGAAGCCTGCGCACATGCATTGTCCAGTTATTACTCCGACTAAGGCGTATACATGATGGAGCAAATCGCATTCCAATCGCATTATCTGGGTGTCTTAATCGGGAGTTCTCAACTCCGATTTCAGTCGGGCCTAAGTGTTTGCCTACACTTCCGTTGTCCTTGTTATAGTCGGAATAAGGCAAATAATTCGGTTTTTTTCACGTGTCATGTAAATGTACTGATTGACCAAACTGATGATCCCCCATTCTTCTGTATTTTCCCATATCAAATTGTCGTATATCAGTACCTCTTTGGATTGGTTTACTTGTACAAATAATCATCGTAGGTTGCCATTGAGTTTTCACTGTAACACCCCACATAAAAAAAACACAACATTATCCATTGCTACTTCATTTTAAATGTTTGTATTTAAGTTTTGATTGAAGTTTTGAGCTTTTGAATGGTTAATCCATACTCTAGAAGAATAATCCCCCCCCCCCCCCCCCCCCCCATTGTTTCTCAGACTAACTGATGTCCCCCAGCTCCTCTTTCATTTTCCCATACATGTTTTATTGTTGATCCATTAATGTCATAACTGAAATCTTCCCTTAAGTATCATGATTAGGTTGCCATTGAGTTTTCACAGTAACTAACCCTAACCCCATGTTTAAAAACAAAAACCTACAATTACAACTTTACCAGTGCTACTTAAAGTTGATATACGTGTGTTTGCATGGTTTGTGTGTGTGGTTTGTTATGTGTATTCATAGTTACAAATGTTTGTATTAAAATTTAGATTTGAAATGTATCTTAAAACTAGCAATTTCTCTCAATTTCTGCTTATCCACCCCATGCTGGAGTGTGTATGTCACTCCGCACTCCAACCCAACAGTGGACCCCTGTCATTCCATATAAACTAAGTGTGGACCTTTTTCTGTAATGTAAAACCAGTAAATAAAATACATCCTCATAAATACAGATTCATAATGCAAGTTACATTAAAATGACCTAAACCCTGAGTTTTAATTCAAATTTTTTCTATAACAAACAATGCAGTCAAGGAAAGTATAAAATCTCTTGTAGGGGAAAATTAATAGACTGTAAACTTACTTACATCATTATTTGTGCTACCTTTATTAGAAATGTTCATTCTTCACATCACTTTTGCTTATTTCTTGTATTCATACATGATGGTAGTGTGTATTTCACTCCATGCTAACTAAGTGGGCACTTGTATCATTTATGCACCTAACCCAACAGTGGACCCTGTCATTCCCATATAAACCAAAGTGGTGGACCTTTTTCTAAAACGTAATTCAACGAATATTTCCTATACAGATTTATGACGCGAAAACATTAATAATTAATTGAAATCACCATTGCATTTAAAAAGTTAAAAGGTACTGACCATAGGTGGCCCAACAGGGCTTCATTTCTATATGAGATTGTACATGGGCCAAAAAGTTACTTTTTGTGCGCTGGAAGCCATCAGGGCCATGTCAAAACTGTGGAGTAGTTTAAGTATTTTCCCATGACAAACAATGCAGTTAAGTAGTATAAAACAACCAGTACAGTGAAAAATTAATTAGACTGTAGAAATGTGTCTGGCATATAGTTTTACATAGGGACTTTGTGGAGATTAATCCTCTCAATGAATGATCCCTTGTATCTCTGACAAAACTGATGATCTCCAAACCCTCTGTATTTTACCCCAAAGATAACAAATTGCCTTGCCAATAATTTAATATCAGTTACTCTTTGATGGTTTACTTCTACATATTATATCTTCTTAGGTTGCCATTGAGTTTTCTGTTATATATAACAGTAAATAAAATACATCCTTATGAATACAGATTTATGTGCTAAGGTACATGAGATTACCCTAATTACCTAATAACCTACTATTAAAAAATGAATAGACTGTAGAAATGTGTGTCTGCAGTAGTACACCTACATTTAAAACTTAATTACAACATATTGGTTGTACTTTATTAGAAATGTTCACTTCTTCACATCACTTTGCTTATTTTCTTTCTTATTCATACATGATGGAGTGTGTATGTCACCTCAATGCTACCTAGAGTGGGAAGTCGTGTTCATTATGCATCAACCAAAACAGTGGGACCCCTGTCATTCCATTATAAACCAAGTGTGGACCTTTTTCTTGCAATGTAAGTCAACTAATAATTTCCTATACAGCTGAAGAACACATGTATATTGTAAAATTGAAACCCTGTGCTTAAAAAAACTTGACAAGCAACAATAGCAAGGTCAAGTATTTTTAATGTTTAATCAGAATTCAACAGAAATTTATCTAAATGACCATTTTATTTAAACTTTTTTAGGGGTGATCAATTTTTTCAATATTTTAAAATTTCTTTTATACCTAATACAGTGTTGTGTTTAAAACTTAAGGGGAACCCAATCCATGAAAACGGAACCTGTATGTTTTGTTACAAAGAATAACAAATTTTGTTTAAAGGTACTGGTTTGTTCACTAAGGGAGCTGTTTGATCGCCTCTCTACAGTCTGAAAGGCTGCCGGGGCTGCAAAGTCGTTCACACTATGGAGGAGTGGTAAGAAACGACGTGAGTGAATGAAGTCGTTAAAACCCCTGCTCCAGCCTGCCGGGGCAGTGCTGGAATATGGTATTTTTACTCACACACACACTCAGGTCCCCTCTTGGCTAAAAGTTAAAAAAATTAACCCAGAAGGTTTTTCACATGATTTTAAGTTGATTTAAAAGCATGTCCAACATGGGGACCTAAAAAAAAGTCCCCTGTTGGTTGCTCGGTCCCCTGTTGGTGATATGTAAACGACGCCGATGTCCCTCTTAGATAGGAACTAAACAGTGCA
>NC_140920.1:25832485-25902095 GCF_045865225.1 Trachurus japonicus | reverse complement strand
GGGCCTCATTCACGAACCGTTCTTAAGAACAAATTTGTTCTTAAGTCCTACTCAGGGGTGGAGCAGTGATTTTAAATGTGGGGGTGTTCCAAAGAACGCAATTTTTAATCACTATCACGTAGTTATCACGGTGGATTTACCTATGCTACGACGTTCCTGAAAAAAACTCTGCACTTCATGGCTGGATTGAAAACTCTCTCGAAAAGATATAATTGACCTGAGCCCACCTTAGATCGCCAAAAGAGTAAGCTTCCAATCAGGGTCCAAAACTAACTTTTTCAGGCTGGTAAGTGAATTTTTTTTTACCAGCCAGACAGATAATTTACCAGCCAAGCAAGTAAAAATTGCATTTAAGTGCTGTATATTGCTATCAGTAGGCCTATTATTTAACGTGTCATTTGAGTCTTATATGCGATTCTCAATCAATATTTTAGTAGTATGCACTAATACTAGCAATTGGGGTGTGCAAAGCATCCGGAATTTGTATTTGTTGAGGGGGGGGGGGGAGTAAAAATCCTTTTTTTTTAGATACACTTCTAATTCTAATCCATTATGAATCCCACCACCACCTGCTGAACAGACAGAATATAAACAAATGAACTATCATTAGGCTACTTCAAAAAATCTCTCTCTCTCTTACAGTTGTTTAGGATTGTGTGTGGTGTTTTTAATCATATTTTTTAATCATATATATATATATATATATGATAATTAGTTTAAAAAATATTTTTATCAGTAATTTCTTTTTTTCAATTACTAGACATTTAAGGCGACCCCATCTGAGTTCCAGGCGACCCCACATGGGGTCCTGATCCCAAGGTTGAAAAACACTGCTGTCTTTCCTGTCTGCTCTCAAAGAGAGTGTGTGTGTGTGTGTGTGTGTGTGTGTGTGTGTGGGTGGGGGGGGGGTAATGTGTTGATTCTCTCTCTCTCACAGAGCACACAAACAAACAGGCGCGCGCACACACATGTTCTCAGCGGTGAGGTCCGACCAGAGCGAGTGACGTGTCCAACCAACCCAATCAGACGCAAGGGTTCGGAGTCCGGACCGAGAATTAAGAGTTGGACCGCGCTGGTCCGTGCTTCAGCACCGTGTGTCGGGTCACGTCTGGTTTTAATTAATACGGGGATAAACAGTCAGCGCCGCGGTCACCGGAGCTGATCACTGCCCTATAAGCAATGAGAGCATTTTTTTTTTTACCTCCGCTGACAGAGTGTTGATTTGAGGGGGCGTAGAGCCGGTTTCCTCTGCATTCACTCACCGGTACAAACTTCAGTTGAAAAAGATGCCTCTTCAGCATCTCTGCCTCCTCCTTCTTTCTCGTCTCCTCTCTATATTGTTCACTTTCAGTCATCGGTGAGTGACAGAAGCTGCGACTGGCACGTAACTAAAGTCCGTCTCTGTGACTTCAAATTTCCCGGGCCGGCGGCCGCGTCGCGGACAGCGGTCTGTGATTGGGTGAATGCCCGTTCAATTCGACCACTGCCTTTTCATGCAGCGTAAGGAGGCTGAGGCTGAGGTGCGCTCCATTTTTGTATGCTGGTGCACAGCGAGGGGTGGGCACACGGGTTTACCATTGGAAAATGTGGGGGGGATGAAATTATTTTGCTATAAAAGTGGGGGTGTCGAAACACCCCCATCCCCCACGGGTGCGACGCCCATGGTCCTACTTACGAAGTTTTTACGAAGATTGTGGCATTCATGAATGTTTTCTTATCCAGAATTTGTTCTTAACTAAGAACAAAATCTACGAACAGTCAGGAGTATACTTACGCACTTTTAGGTGCTGAGACTTCTGCAAAAATAACCGATTATAGCGTTTTCTTTTGTTCTGCAGTTGTATGACATTATATGATTTGAATAAGAATTATTTTCTTATCTTTTATGATGTTTTTAATAATCATATATATTAATAATAATAATTGACAAATCATTGCAGTCTCTTAAAAAACATTATAGACACTTAATTCATATCATATCTTTTTTTGGGGGGGGGGCATACAGCTGCCGATATGATTTTTTTTTTCCTAATTGCGGGCTGCAACAGTGCACTTACTGTAAGTGTTCACACTACACACAACTGTTTTTTTTTCATATGTGATAATATGATAATATTTATGATGGCACACGTGAGAGTGTGGTCTCTCTGATAACAACCCGAAGAGCTGCATCCACTGCTGACGCTACTAAATATAGCCTAAATATAAAAATATAAAATAAATATAAGCTTTTTGTTTGTTTCTTTGTTTCATTCCTGCCGCAGTAGCGCCACGTCACTACTTAAGTTCTTTTTACGTTTGGAGTCTGGTGCTCCCTCCCAGATTTTCATTTGAGCATTTCAACTTTCTTTCTCACTTCACCTTCTCTGCTCAGTGCCTGTGGGTTCTGTTTGCACACGGCTCTGCAGTCTCATGCCCTTTTACGGGCATTGATGGGGCTGTTACCTATGCTAATCCTATGTTAATTAGACTCACCTGGCACACGCCCTCAACTTACGAGGAGATGGCATAAGAACACAGCTGCGAACAATTCTGAGGCTTACGAACGCGTTGATGAATCTGACGTAGGGTTTTCTTAAGGAACCTCTTAAGAACAACTTAAGAAAGAATCTAAGAAGGTTCTTAAGAAGATATTGGTGAATGAGGCCCATTGTACTTAGCTACACAAAAATAGAAATACTGCAACTAGAAATATTCTCACAAACATAACCCGAGCTGTGTAAAAGGCGCTTAAAATGAGCATTTCCGCAACAGTTAGTGCTCGTTACTTTGACTACATGGACGTAAACAGTTCAACAAATGTATCGTAAAAGCACTAAAATGTGACAACTGGCCGAGCTGTTGAACTATTCACGTTCACAGTTAATAACGTGTTGCTGAATCTGAAAATCTACGGTAGGCTACTCGACCAATGAAAGTAAATTGTAGGCTACTCAGTTTACTGGACAAGCCCTAAATAAATTCTTGAATTGCAGGACTGCTGGTTTGTGACCATGTGAGACACATTTATATTCCAAACAACAGATTTACACCCAATGATATATTACGTAAGAAAAACAAACAAAAAAATCCTTTCTTTGCTAAATAGCCAACATTTTCTTATCTGTAGAGGCCCAGATGAGAGAAGGAAGATTTACAACACCCACTATAGAGAGCCTAAGCGGAAGCAGGAAGTAACGGCGCCATGGGACCTCAACTCTGAAAAACTCGCCATTCAAATGAATGAGACTGAACATTTTATTTCGTGATCCGATTGAATTGCGCCATGAGAAAAAAATATGTCCTCTACCTGTTTAAAACATCACGTTTCATGCCGAGAAATCAGCCGTTTATCATAAAACGGCAACAGAAGAATGTATTTTGTGTAAAGACCGCTCTATGGACTACAGATCTGTGTCCCACAAAAAATACGTCACCAACTGACACGGGAAAGGGCGGCATTTGGTGTGTGACGTCACCTACGCGACTTGTAGTCTTTCTGCTTACAGATTCTTCTGAATTTTATTCTACAATAGCTTTACAACAAACGGCTGATTTCTCGGGATGAAACGTGATGTTTTAAACAGGTAGAGGACATATTTTTTTTCTCATGGCACAATTCAAACGGATCACGAAATAAAATTTTCAGTCCTGTTCATTTGAATGGCGAGTTTTTCAGAGTTGAGGTCCCATGGTGACCGTTACTTCCTGCTTCCGCTTAGGCTCTCTATAAGATGAGAGTAGGCTATTGTTACTGAAGTTAAAGGGACAACGAGGAGTTTTGGAAAAGCGAAGCGTTTTCACACTACATTTATGAGCCTCCGCGCACACCGTAGAATTCTTCATCAATAATTAAAGTCAGAGGTTCAATTTACCGTCGTAGTTCCGACCATAAACGGCGATTCGACTGCGTTATTCTCATGAGCGTCCGCGAAACCGAAAGTAAAGAAACGCTGGTCGGCTCGCCCAGCATTTCCACCATTAATTAAAGTAACAAAATAACGATAGAGACAAAACGATATATTTATCGAAAATGGAGCCATTAACAAGTGTGGGTAGCGTAGATTCATCCACATTAACGTGAGACTTTTTTATAACCAAATAGAAACTCCTCGTTGTCCCTTTAATGACCAATGAGATACAGCAGTATTGTACCTTATGTAGTGTTGAAATCCCCTTGAAATTGTCTGGAAGGGAGATTTTAAAAAAAAACAGTGTGATCACTACAGGTCCTACAGGAGGCCCGAACAACAGGGACATGCTGAGGTGATCGCTCTTTAAACTGAATTATCACTTGTTTATATTTGACATCTAATCTTATCCCCAGCAACCTGCCTGAGACAGCCGAGTACATTGAAACAGAATGGCGTCACCTTCACCTCATGACCGCAGCCGGAAAGATGATGAGGATGACCCGGTTGAACGGATGATCTCACGCACTGGCTGCGCGGAGCTACACCACGCCGTGCAGGAGTGCATGGCTGAACACCAGGACTGGCGAGTGTGCCAGAGCCAGGTCCAGACTTTCAAGGACTGCATGATGAATTTCCAAACAGCCAGGAAAAAGCAGCTGATGAAGCAGCAGCCAACCTCCACTGAGTCTGCACCGAGCTGAACTCATCAGGACGTGGACCTAATTTAATCTGTTTGTGGTGTAAATAAAGTGTAAAAAGCTATGTAAAATCTTGTGTGGTGTGTGGTGAGCTAACCGATCATTTGTTAGAATTAAGACTTCTAACTTAAAGCGGAACTATGCAGGATTTGGGCTGTAATTATTGTGGCTCAGAGTCACTGTGATGGTAGAGCGACCTGTTATGAAGTGAATGGGGTCTAGGCCAATGCGCTCACCCCCCCCACTGGCTGAAAACCGCACTTGCAAGATCAGTCGTCCGTCTCGGTGTTACAAATCTCGTCAATGGATAGAAGTATCGCGAGAAACTGCCTTACGGCAGTACGAGATAAGAACGCATATGACGTCATGCATATCACGAATCGTGATTGGTTTGAGTTCGGAAAGTCGGAGGAAACCATGGAAACATGAAATGTTTGTACTGAGGAAGTTCAGCTTGTGGCTAACGGGGAGCTAATGCTAACACAGACACACACACCATGGGTCTTTTATAAGATAATGTAATACATCATGACACACACACACACACCTTCGCGTTTTGGAACCTTTATTCATGTGTGTGTATGTCTGTGTCTTTGTGTCTGTGTGTGGCCCTATTAGCGTTAGCTCTGTGCTAGCGTTAGCTCCGTGTTAGCATTAGCTCCGTTAGCTCCGTGTTAGCATTAGCTCGGTGTTAGCAGGGCTTAGCAAACAGCAGTAAACACAAGCACGTGTAGGGGGCGGAGGTGGTGGAGGCGAGTTTTTTTTTTTTTTTAAGACAGTGACATGTGCCTACCAGAACTGTGGGGGAGCTCCGGAGAGGAAAAAAAAGAGAAACCAAGGAAGGAGCGAGCTATTTCCGGCCGACTTGCAAAGTTCTGCTTTAAAGGGATAGTTCACCCAAAATTCAAATTTCACTCATTATCTACTCACCCTCATATCGACTAAGAGCTGTGAGAATTTTCAGAGTCCTCCGTGCCTTCTCTGAGTTACGGGGGGGTCCGCGCAGCAGTATTTGTCCATATAATGGTTGTCAATGGATACCAACTTTCTTCGTCCAAAAAGACACACCAAAAAACATCCAAATACCTCCATACTGCTCGTATGTAATGTCCCTCTTGTATTGAAGCCCCGACATGAGAAATTGTTCCGCCGGACACAGGAAGAGCAGCGAACCGAGACACTGGGAGCTTCCACTACAAACAAGCTTAAAATATAGACTTATTTAATTTTTTTAGGAACAATTTCTCATGTCGGGGCTTCAATACAAGAGGGACATTACAGACAAGCAGTATGGAGGTATTTGGATGTTTTTTGGTGTGTCTTTTTGGACGAAGAAAGTTGGTATCCATTGACAACCATTATATGGACAAATACTGCTGCCCGGACCCCCCGTAACTCAGAGAAGGAACGGAGGACTCTGAAAATTCTCACAGCTCTTAGTTGACATGAGGGTGAGTAGATAATGAGTGAAATTTGAATTTTGGATGAACAATCCCTTTAATAACCAAACAACAAGACTGATGAAATGGAGAGGACTTTATTTTTCTGCAGCCTAATGTTGGGTTTGCAAGTTTGCTTTGAAAGTTGAAGTTTCAATTTTGCAGCATTCATTGTTAAATTGGTGCGAGGGAGATGAATTAGTCTCATGTTTAAACAATAAAAAGTTTGGGTTACACTTTACTTGAAGGTACTGTCATAAGACAGTCAAACAGTAGCATGACACAGTAATGAAAGTGTCAAAAACATTATGTCAATGTCATAACGTTGTCATTAAGTGTCATTCGTGTTTATGACACGTTCATGACTGTCATGTCACTGTTATGATGATACCTTCAGGTAAAGTGTTACTAAAGTTTGTCACATTCTGTGGTGATGCCAATAGAGCCCAATAGAGTCATGGCCTGATCAATGATTTGATGTGTTTTTAGGGAGCACTATGCTGTTTGGCTCCCTTTGGGCAAACTGACACACAAAACATTTTGTACACTTTTATATGAAGCAAAATTAAAGTGGCGAAAAGGAATTTTCTGCATATATGTCAGGAACGTATTTATTTAGTCGCCACAAATCCCTGCAGTCTTTGATTGATTTGAATGTGGGTCAATACCAACAAGCTGAGAGAAGGCAGTGCCCCCAGGAATCCTGGGGTAGTGAGGATGAGGACAGGTACCATCGAGCAGTTGGCCCCAACAACTAAGAAACAAATGGTGACTGTTCTGTGTGGTGAATGTGGAGTGACAGCACTTACACTAAATCATCATTCAGATCAATGATTAGCTCTTTATTTTGAGAGTTAGAGAAATTCGGTGAGTGAGCTCCAACCCTGCTGTCCGTGGATCAAATTAACGCCATTAACAGGCTACTTCCTCACCATCATTATGAAGCTTTATCTCTGGAGATCAATGAGGAAAGTATATCTGCCACTGTCCTTGAGTCAGAGCAGCCTGCTGCATGTGGATGCAGCACTAAGTCATCCTTAACAAAGCATCAGGTATCAAACAGTTTACAGATGCTCATCAGCTGGAAATTATACATGTGATACATAGCATTTACACAGTATAAGGGTCTTAATATGTTTTCATAGTTTTTTAGAGTCTAAAGGGCTTTTAAGCAGGCGCTGACCTCCAGTATAGAGTTCAACTATGTCCATTATCAGAACATTGTTGAACAGCTCTGTCATCATTCATCCTCCAGGCTTCTACATTGTTGGATTTCAGACGTTGCCCTACATCAGTGTCTACTTTATCTTTCTAGCATTTGTGTATGTGGTTACTGTTGTGTTCAATGGTCTGGTGATCTGCATAATTGTCTTCAATCGCTGTTTACACACTCCAAAGTTTTTAGCAGTAGTCAACCTTGCAGTGATTGATGTAGTCTTGAACACATGTACTATTCCCAGCATGATCAAAATATTTCTCGTAAAGGACAATTTCATTCCATTCAATTTGTGCTTAGTGCAAATGTACATTTACTATGTTTTTGGGGAGCTGGAGTCATGTGCACTTGCTATTCTTGCATATGACCGCTTGATCGCAATATGTTTCCCTCTGCGTCACAACTCGGTCAACACACTGCGGAGCATGTCTTGTATCATCGGCCTCACTTGGTTCTTTGCTGTGGGAATAACAGCTTTTACAGTATCTATAATGACTCTACTGTCTTTCTGCAGCTCTGTCAGGGTGTTCAGTTATTTCTGTGACTATGCACCTGTGTTTAGACTGGCCTGTAATGACTACACTATGCAGTGGTTTGCATCATCCTTTCTCTCTGTGTTGATCCTTGGAGGACCCTTTATTTTCATTCTCCTGTCTTATGTGACCATCCTGGTGACAGTGTTCAGGATGAAATCATTGGACAGTAGGATGAAAGCTTTGGCCACTTGTGTTGAACATATTATCCTTGTTACTATATTTTATGTTCCTTTACTTGTCATTTTCCTGATTGGCTTTTACCTTGGACTCATTGACCCAGACCAGCGTGTGCTCAGCCTGTCACTGGCCTCTTGCATCCCCCCCTGTGTCAACCCCATTGTGTATTCTTTGAAAACTAAAGAGATAAAAATCAGAGTCCTGGCTCTGTTCAGGAAAAATTCAATTGGCACACAACCAACATACCAACAAAACAAAATCATTGCAAGGCCAGTGAAACATGGCAATAATGTATCACCTGTATGTTCAAGACTGAACTTTACCATTTCTGCCACAAGTTTGGTTAAACCATGAAGCCTCCAATATCAAGACCAGCGACAGGGTACAGTGATAGAACCATACAATTATTAATTATTATTTTAACATTCTATGGGAATTATACTAATGTATATCCATCTTCTTAGCTGTGGTGAGTGAACTGATAAATGCAGGCCTTTATTTCTAGGTATTATAAGTAAATAATTTAATAATTCAATCTGTTTAAAATGTCTGTGCCTTTAGTTTTTCTATTTAGGTGATTAATGTTTACAGATATTATATCTATTCTGATTACACTCATCATTCTTAACTAATATGATATGACTGTAAATAAAACATTACATTTAAAAAGAAAAATCATTCTGTGTACCAATAATGCTAAACACACTGTTTGCACCTGATATGGGCCAATATACAGTATGCTCTGCTCTTTTTTGTCAGATATCTCATACAAAGGTGGATGGTTATGTAAACATTCAAAAAAAATCATTATGGAGCAGTTGAAAACAACATGATGAAGTTGTGTAGCTCCTCTGAGGATCATTGAGGCCCTTTTGCTCTTCACACCCATTTTCTCACCCCATTTTGGACATGAAGATAAAAGGTCATGAGAATTTTGTTAACTGTTTTCAAATCTGTTCACTAACGTTATGGGCAATTGAGAGAAAACAAATGAAAGCTTGATGTTGGAAGTGCAGCTAAAAGTCCATTTTCAGTATCTTGAAACTGACAGCCAGTCCACGGCTGTCAGTTGTTAAAGAAGGAAATGTTACAAATAGAAAACAAACTTTCCTGCAATAAATGTGAACCTTTCCTACATCTGTTTAAAGGGACAACGAGGAGTTTTGGAAAAGCGAAGCGTTTTCACACTACATTTATGAGCCTCCGTGCGCACCGTAAAATTCTTTGACCGGCGCAAGACGGACTCATGTTTTCATTCATCAATAATTAAAGTCAGAGGTTCAAAGAGGTTCATATACAGTACCGTCGTAGTTCCGACCATAAACGGCGATTCGGCTACGTTATTCTCATGACTAGTTGCGAAACCAAAAGTAAGGAAACGCTGGTCGGCTCGACCAGCATTTCCACCACCACTAATAATAACAAAATAACGATAGAGACAAAACGATATATTTATCGAAAATGGGCCCATTAACAAGTGTGGGTAGCGTAGATTCATCCACATTAACGCCAGACTTTTTTATAACCAAATAGAAACTCCTCGTTATCCCTTTAAATGATGCTTCATTTTGGGGTCTGTGAACATACAGCTGATGTCACTTGCCAAAAAGCTCCAGTTTTGTCTCACCTGTCCTCAAAGCTTCTGGGAGAATGTCCTTTGGACTGATGGGACAGAAATACCTGTCGACAGATGCAGAAGTCTGAATGAGAGTTTCAGAAATTGCTTGATTGCAGTGATTACCTCAAAAGGTTTTGCAACAAAATATTAAGTTAAAGGGATAGTTCAACATTTTGGCAAATTGGCCCATTGCCATAATCGCTATAGTCATAGCAGTAGGTTCATTACCTTTAATTGTAGGTGTAAGCTATTTTCAGTACGGCGGAGCGCAGCAGCTGGCTGCTCAGAGCTATGCTATGGAGGCTAACGGAATTTCTTGGTTTCCCTCATTAAACTCATCAAATTCAACATCCCAAAACTCCACAGCGCTTTTGTAGACAAGTTGTGACCTGCACAACCACCACGCTATGAGATAATGACGGAACGATACGAAACGGAGCCGTTTTCGAGGTAAATACAGGGTAAATACGGAGACTGCTTGCTGAAAAACTGTCCCTGAACGCAACGCGCATCAGCGGTTTTGTATGTATTTACCTCGAAAACGGCTCCGTTTCGTATCGTTCCGTCATTATCTCATAGCGTGGTGGTTGTGCAGGTCACAACTTCTCTACAAAAGCGCTGTGGAGTTTTGGGATTTTGTATTTGATGAGTTTAATGAGGGAAACCAAGAAATTCCGTTAGCCTCCGTAGCGTAGCTCTGAGCAGCCAGCTGCTGCGCTCCGCCGTACTGAAAATAGCTTACACCGACAATTAAAGGTAATGAACCTACTGCTATGACTATAGCAATTATGGCAATGGGCCAATTTGCCAAAATGTTGAACTATCCCTTTAAGGGTACCATCCTTTTTGTCCAGGCCAGTTTGATTATTATTATTATTTTTGAAATGATTCTGTTAAACCACAATTCAAAAGCAATGTCTGATTTTCATTAGTTAATTTTCAGTAGATTTTTATTTACTATTACTTTTGGCAGTTTCAAGTGACCATTGTGGGTTTTTTTCTTTAACGGAAGGGTACCAACAATTTTTTCTGCATACATACAGTATCCATTATGATTAAGATATCTGGACCATTCAACCGATATATTATGAAAATGCATGTATGTTGCACTTGTATATTATTGCAGGGATTAGCACTTGCTAAGCCTGTATATTGTAACCAATTGTATGTTGAATTTAATTGGCAAATGGAAGCTAGTGATTGTCAAACCTCTCAGAGGAAACATGGCAAAGTGGTAGGCTTCATTAACACAGGTACTGTAAACTTCAACCTGTTTGCTGCAGGTTTTAATTGTTATTATTCTTAATAAGAACAACTGAGATCAATTAGTCTACAGTTCAAACCGTAAACACTTTATTTGTTACAAACAAGGTCATTAACCAAAATTCTCAGATGATGGCATCACAACTTGAGCTCATTAGAATGGTTCACAATAGCCTGTTTAGGGTTAAATACATCCTTGGGGAACATTATGTCATCATATTGCATGGTTTACTTTGTGCAAAAAAGTCCTGAAAGGTTTGATAAGTTTTGTATAGTATAGTTATTCATTGTGTCCCACAAACATGTTGGAAGCATACTTTTAGATATATCTGATTATATAAATCTTAATGAGTTTCATGTGACCAAGCACAAGTGTCCAAATCAATCAGTGACTGACAGTCCTGAATTCTTCATTTAGTCACCAAAGGTCAGAGAGGTCATGCTCTTAAGGTTTGGGCAGTAAAGTGGACTTAGCTCTGACTTATGCAGCACTTTGGACAATCACACTAGACTTGATTACAGGGGTTTGCAAGAGTCAAACTTTTAAAAAGATCTGTTTAAGTCTCTCGAGTACTAAATTATAATTCAAAAGACTAATTGGACTCCTGATAAGTTTAATCAGTAAGCTACAGTCCTCTCTGTGGATCAAATCATAATCATTAGAAGATCTATACATCCTCTTTATCATTATGAGGAGAGTATATCTGCTCCCATCAAACGGCCAGATGTGCAGACCTCCATGCTGCTGCTGGAGTCAGCGTCACTCAGGATACATGTTGACCTGATCATCAGGTAAGTTTACAGACTCCAATCACATTTTGTTTTATGGAGAACAGATCTAAAGAGTTTTTGAATGGAATCAATGTAATGGCATAATGCAGTCTTTTAAGATTAATATGCAATCTTGTGATATGATTTCTCTCTCACACAGGCGCTGACCTCCAACTATGTCTTTTTTCAGAACAGTGTTGAACAGCTCTGTCATCATTCAACCTCCAGGCTTCTACATTGTTGGATTTCAGACGTTGCCCTACATCAGTGTCTACTTTATCTTTCTAGCATTTGTGTATGTGGTTACTGTTGTGTTCAATGGTCTGGTGATCTGCATAATTGTCTTCAATCGCTGTTTACACACTCCAAAGTTTTTAGCAGTAGTCAACCTTGCAGTGATTGATGTAGTCTTGAACACATGTACTATTCCCAGCATGATCAAAATATTTCTCGTAAAGGACAATTTCATTCCATTCAATTTGTGCTTATTGCAAATGTATGTATATTATACATTTGTATCATTGGAGTCATATGCACTTGCTATTCTTGCGTACGACCGCTTGATCGCAATATGTTTCCCTCTGCGTCACAACTCAGTCAACACACTGCGGAGCATGTCTTGTATTGTCGGAGTCACCTGGTCCTTTGCTGTGGGAGTAACAGCTTTTACAACAATTATAATGACTCGATTGTCTTTCTGCAGCTCTGTCAGAGTGTTCAGTTATTTCTGTGACTATGCACCTGTGTTTAGACTGGCCTGTAATGACTACACTATGCAGTGGTTTGCATCATCCTTTCTCTCTGTGTTGATCCTTGGAGGACCCTTTATTTTCATTCTCCTGTCTTATGTCACCATCCTGGTGACAGTGTTCAGGATGAAATCACTGGACAGTAGGGTGAAAGCTTTGGCCACTTGTGCTGAACATATCATCCTTGTTGCTATATTTTATGTTCCACTGCTTGTCATTTTCCTGATTGGCTTTTACCTTGGACTCATTGACCCAGACCAGCGTGTGCTCAGCCTGTCACTGGCCTCTTGCATCCCCCCCTGTGTCAACCCCATTGTGTATTCTTTGAAAACTAAAGAGATAAAAATCAGAGTCCTGTCTCTATTCAGGAAAAATTCAATAGGCACACAACCAACATACCAACAAAACAAAATCATTGCAAGGCCAGTGAAACATGGCAATAATGTAACACCTGTATGTTCAAGACTGAACTTTACCATTTCTGTAAAGAGAATGGTGCCAGATGGCCACAAGTTTGGTTAAACCATGAAGCCTTCAATATCAAGACCATCGACAGGGTACAGTGATAGAACCATTCATTCATTCATTCATTTTCTTTTTAACATTCTATGGGAATTATATTAATGCATATACCCATCTTCTTAGCTGTGGTGAGTGAACTGATAAATACAGGCCTTTATTTCTACATATTTCTAGGTTTCTAAGTAAATAATTTAATAATTCAATCTGTTTAAAATGTGTGTGCTTTTAGTTTTTATTTTGAGGTGATTGAATGCAGATATTATATCTATTCTGATTACACTCATCATTCTTAACTAATGTGATATGACTGTAAATAAAACATTACATTTAAAAAGAAAAATCATTCTGTGTACCAATAATGCTAAACACTGTTTGCACCTGATATGGGCCAATATACAGTATGCTCTGCTCTTTTTTGTCAGATATCTCATACAAAGGTGGATGGTTATGTAAACATTCAAATAAATCATTATGGAGCAGTTGAAAACAACATGATGAAGTTGTGTAGCTCCTCTGAGGATCATTGAGGCCCTTTTGCTCTTCACACCCATTTTCTCACCCCATTTTGGACATGAAGATAAAAGGTCATGAGAATTTAACTGTTTTCAAATCTGTTCACTAACGTTATGGGCAATTGAGAGAAAACAAATGAAAGCTTGATGTTGGAAGTGCAGCTAAAAGTCCATTTTCAATATCTTGAATGAAGTGGACTGGCTGCCAGTTGTTGAAGACGGAAATGTTACAAATAGAAAACAAACTTCCCTGCAATAAATGTGAACCTTTCCTACATCTCTTTAAATGATGCTTCATTTTTGGGTCTGTGAACATACAGCTGATGTCACTTGCCAAAAAGCTCCAGTTTTTTCTCACCTGTCCTCAAAGCTTCTAGGGCAGGGGTATTCAATTAAAATTCATTGAGGTCCAGTTACTAAACTTTCATCCAAGTGAAAGGTCCGAACCTTATAAAGTCCAAATGGTGTCTTATATATAAGCTATAGCCTACCCCAACGAAGTGCATTTTCATATCTATTGTCAATTTTCAACACAGGAAACATTTAACATAGTGCACTTTTATAGTAAACAACTAGCTTTTTTAAAAAAATTTTTTTTTTACCATGAATAAAAGTAGCTCCCAGGCAAATTAATTTAAGGCCTGTATTTCAATTAAAGAGAACAAGACCGAATAAATAAGGGGGTTTCCCTGTTTGTTTGTTTGTTTGTTTGTTTGTTTGTTTGTTTGGTGCTTTTTTCTTTCTTCCTTTCTTTTTTTGAGGCCAAGGTGTCAAAAGCATCTTGATAGCTGCACTGTCATTGTATTGTCCCCCTTCATTAAATATGGAGGAAGGCTGAAAATCACAGGATATGTCTGTTCTGTTCTGGTGATACAAGTCAGTAGTCCTGAAATAGGTGTTTCTCTAACACACATTCTACATCTCTGAAGCGACGTCTTCCCGCATACGAGCTTCCTGCTCCTTCCAAACGGGGCAGAGCTCCGCGTGAAGAAGTTTACAGACCGAGGGAGAACCGGGGGTCAACACGACACCGGCGGAGAAGCAGGAAACAAGCACGTCGCACCGCTACGGCGTTGTGAGCGCACATTAAAGTAATGGGCTTGTGCGCGCAAGAGACCCTTCTGAACGGCCCCCACACGCGCGCACACACGCTTAACCAAGGCGGCGGCGGCGGCCACAAACGCCCAGCGGCTCGCCTTTGACTTCAGCATCAACTTTTTTTTATTTTGGAGCAAGGCTGTCATCACTCCGTCTCCTTTCTCTTTCCCTCTCAGACGCACTGGCCGCACCGGGTAAACAAACGATCTGATTGGCTCAATTGAGTTGATTGGCTCAATTGAGTGAAGCTGCCGTATTGACCTATAGCCTAGCTGAGCCCGCTGTCCCGTCGGAAAAAAATGTTATTATTAGAGATTGGTCTCGGGTCCGGATCGAACCATCACTCGGTCCGGGTCCGGACCGAGGTCCGCCATTTGGTGATGCCTGTTCTAGGGGAATGTCCTTTGGAGAATACCAACAAATTTTTCGGCGTATAGTATCCATTATGATTAAGATATGACTCGTTATAGATAAATCTGGGCCATTCAAGCGATATATTATGAAAATGCATGTATGTTGCACTTGTATATTATTGCAGGGATTAGCACTTGCTAAGCCTGTATATTGTAACCAATTGTATGTTGAATTTAATTGGCGAATGGAAGTTAGTCATTGTCAAACCTTTCAGAGGAAACATGGCAAAGTGGTAGGCTTCATTAACACAGGTACTGTAAACTTCAACCTGTTTGCTGCAGGTTTTAATTGTTATTATTCTTAATAAGAACAACTGAGATCAATTAGTCTACAGTTCAAACCGTAAACACTTTATTTGTTACAAACAAGGTCATCAACCATAATTCTCAGATGATGGCATCACAAATTGAGCTCATTAGAATGGTTCACAATAGCCTGTTTAGGGTTAAATACATCCTTGGGGAACATTATGTCATCATATTGCATGGTTTACTTTGTGCAAAAAAGTCCTGAAAGGTTTGATAAATTTTGTACAGTGTCCCACAAACATGTTGGAAGCATACTTTTAGATATATCTGATTATGGTATATAAATCTTAATGAGATTCATGTGACCAAGCACAAGTGTCCAAATCAATCAGTGACTGACAGTCCTGAATTCTTCATTTAGTCACCAAAGGTCAGAGAGGTCATGCTCATAAGGTTTGGGCAGTAAAGTGCTCTTGGACTTAGCTCTGACATATGCAGCACTTTGGACAGCCACACTAGACTTGATTACAGGTGTTTGCAAGAGTCAAACTTTAAAAAAGATCTGTTTAAGTCTCTCGAGTACTAAATTATAATTCAAAAGACTAACTGTACTCCTGATATAAGAGTGTAATAAGTTTAATCAGTAAGCTACAGACCTGCTCTCTGTGGATGAAATCATAATCATTAGAAGATCTATACTTCCTCTTTATCATTATGAAGCTTGATCTCTGGAGAGCAATGAGGAGAGTATATCTGCTCCCATCAAACGGCCAGATGTGCAGACCTCCATGCTGCTGCTGGAGTCAGCGTCACTCAGGATACATGTTGACCTGATCATCAGGTAAGTTTACAGACTCCAATCACATTTTGACTTATGGAGAACAGATCTAAAGAGTTTTTGAATGGAATCAATGTAATGGCATAATGCAGTCTTTTAAGATTAATATGCAATCTTGTGATATGATTTCTCTCTCACACAGGTGCTGACCTCCAACACAGTCTGTGGAGTTCAACTATGTCCATTATCAGAACAGTGTTGAACAGCTCTGTCATCATTCAACCTCCAGGCTTCTACATTGTTGGATTTCAGACGTTGCCCTACATCAGTGTCTACTTTATCTTTCTAGCATTTGTGTATGTGGTTACTGTTGTGTTCAATGGTCTGGTGATCTGCATAATTGTCTTCAATCGCTGTTTACACACTCCAAAGTTTTTAGCAGTAGTCAACCTTGCAGTGATTGATGTAGTCTTGAACACATGTACTATTCCCAGCATGATCAAAATATTTCTCGTAAAAGACAATTTCATTCCATTCAATTTGTGTTTATTGCAAATGTACATTTACTATGTTTTTGGGGAGCTGGAGTCATGTGCACTTGCTATTCTTGCGTACGACCGCTTGTTCGCAATATGTTTCCCTCTGCGTCACAACTCGGTCAACACACTGCGGAGCATGTCTTGTATTATTGGCCTCACTTGGTTCTTTGCTGTGGGAGTAACAGCTTTTGCAGTATCTATAATGACTCGATTGTCTTTCTGCAGCTCTGTCAGAGTGTTCAGTTATTTCTGTGACTATGCACCTGTGTTTAGACTGGCCTGTAATGACTACACTATGCAGTGGTTTGCATCATCCTTTCTCTCTGTGTTGATCCTTGGAGGACCCTTTATTTTCATTCTCCTGTGACCATCCTGGTGACAGTGTTCAGGATGAAATCACTGGACAGTAGGATGAAAGCGTTGGCCACTTGTGTTGAACATATTATCCTTGTTACTATATTTTATGTTCCTTTACTTGTCATTTTCCTGATTGGCTTTTACCTTGGACTCATTGACCCAGACCAGCGTGTGCTCAGCCTGTCACTGGCCTCTTGCATCCCCCCCTGTGTCAACCCCATTGTGTATTCTTTGAAAACTAAAGAGATAAAAATCAGAGTCCTGGCTCTGTTCAGGAAAAATTCAATTGGCACACAACCAACATACCAACAAAACAAAATCATTGCAAGGCCAGTGAAACATGGCAATAATGTATCACCTGTATGTTCAAGACTGAACTTTACCATTTCTGCCACAAGTTTGGTTAAACCATGAAGCCTCCAATATCAAGACCAGCGACAGGGTACAGTGATAGAACCATACAATTATTAATTATTATTTTAACATTCTATGGGAATTATACTAATGTATATCCATCTTCTTAGCTGTGGTGAGTGAACTGATAAATGCAGGCCTTTATTTCTAGGTATTATAAGTAAATAATTTAATAATTCAATCTGTTTAAAATGTCTGTGCCTTTAGTTTTTCTATTTAGGTGATTAATGTTTACAGATATTATATCTATTCTGATTACACTCATCATTCTTAACTAATATGATATGACTGTAAATAAAACATTACATTTAAAAAGAAAAATCATTCTGTGTACCAATAATGCTAAACACACTGTTTGCACCTGATATGGGCCAATATACAGTATGCTCTGCTCTTTTTTGTCAGATATCTCATACAAAGGTGGATGGTTATGTAAACATTCAAAAAAATCATTATGGAGCAGTTGAAAACAAAATGATGAAGTTGTGTAGCTCCTCTGAGGATCATTGAGGCCCTTTTGCTCTTCACACCCATTTTCTCACCCCATTTTGGACATGAAGATAAAAGGTCATGAGAATTTTGTTAACTGTTTTCAAATCTGTTCACTAACGTTATGGGCAATTGAGAGAAAACAAATGAAAGCTTGATGTTGGAAGTGCAGCTAAAAGTCCATTTTCAGTATCTTGAAACTGACAGCCAGTCCACGGCTGTCAGTTGTTAAAGAAGGAAATGTTACAAATAGAAAACAAACTTTCCTGCAATAAATGTGAACCTTTCCTACATCTGTTTAAAGGGACAACGAGGAGTTTTGGAAAAGCGAAGCGTTTTCACACTACATTTATGAGCCTCCTGGCACCACTGAGAAAAAATATAGTTGGTGCAGATCACAAGAAAAGTTGCAAGAATTCAGGCTTTTAACCTTTGTGTAATTCGTCAAAAGCCAACAGCTTCCAGTAGTTGTTTGTGTAGAGAGAAGAGCAGAATTTTGTGTTGTTTTAGGAAAACCAGAGACATAAAAACTGGTCATCATAGATACATCTGATTATAATTTCAAAGTCAGATAGTTCATCTGCCTTTCTACACTTTTTTTTTTTCTTTTTTTTTACAAATTACATTATTTCTGAACAAAGTGGTATGACATTAAAAGTAATAAAAGTTACATTTATATAGTTTTTTTTTTATCGATACCCGATACCCAAAGTGCATAAAAGTCTTTTACAGTAGTTTAAACTTACAGGGTTACAGATCAATTAAGTTTTTCTGAAATATCATTACCTCATCATCCATGAAAAGTAGCAGAATTTCACATTTGACTTTCAGATTACTACATGCAGTGACAGTTATTTTATGACAGAGAGCTGTCTAACTATCTGACATGGTTCTTGTTATTTTGTGTAACATGACGTTTGGAAAAAAAAGTGATGCAATTTGTGAAAATAAAATAAAATAATATTTCAAGTAAAACTGTGACTAGTGTACACAGAGACAAGTTTCTCATATCAGGTTTAATCAGATTTGTTAAATTACATTTAATTTATCCTGCACTCTTACAACCATCTGATTTTGCACTACTCAATGGTATATAATTATGGTTAATGCCTGCCATCTAGTGGTTTAGGGGTATAGTACAAGTTGTATTGGCCCATTATCTGCCATAGATCAAACATCCAGTCTACTCCCCCTCTGCAGAATTAAAATTACTACTTCACATATACATTTCATCACCTTTTCATCACTTGCCCAAACATTTCTTCCATTAAACCATACAATGACTGATAGTGTGGATCTGAAAGACTCACAGTTCTGAATGTTGTCAATGTTTAAAGTTCTAATGCATCAAAAGAATGAAATTGTTGGTTTACAAAGACTGTATGAAACATGTTTGTACAGACAGACCAGGATCTGGTATGAATATTCTATACAACATAAAACACTGGCCTGTACGCATTCAAGTATGAGGGAGGGGGATATCTGGGTTATCATGATGCCACCAATGAAGGTCTAACACTTTGCAGTGCATGTGTGCAATAAGCCAATCAATATTTTTCAAGATAAAAGATTTGGAGTTAAATTATCTGATCCTCAGTGAACCTCACTTGTTGTTTTCTGCATTTGGACCCACCTACACCCAAACACATTTGAGATCTAGATTTTAAATAAGTTTAAAGGGATAGTTCACCCTAGAATGATATTTCGCAGTAACCGCACTGACGCCGGCGCAAATCACGCGAGATTTGGACGGACCAGGAAGAGGAGCTTCGAGAAGCTTCCGCTACAAACAAGCTTAAAATATAGACTTATTTAATTTTTTTCGGGACAATTACGCAATTTGGGGCTTCAGCACAAGACGGACATTACATACGAGCATCATGGAGGTATTTGGATGTTTTTTTGTGTGTGTTTTTTTACGAAGAGCTCTGGTGTCCCTTTGCAACCGTTGCATTGAAATGCACTGCTACACCAAGACCCCCTGTAACTCAGAGAAGGGACGGTGGACTCTGAAAATTCTTCCAGCCCTTAGTCAACATGAGGGTGAGTAGATAATGAGCGAAATATCATTCTAGGGTGAACTATCCCTTTAATAGTTTAAATACACTTGTGGATTAAATAGATAGAAGTGGTAAAACATTAGTTCTGAATTACCACATGGATCACAATAAAAGTAAAGCAATAGGAGAATGAGTCTTGATTTTATTTTCATCAGTCAGTGTCCAAAATCATCCTGTTCTCAGTTGATGAATAGGCACAATATTGCAGAGATGCTACGGCATGTCGAAATGTAGTAGATGATGTGACACAGTAGCCATGCTTCTCTGTTTTAGTTGATGTTTTATAATCCTGTAGGGTACAAGTACAAACCACTAGATGGTGCCAGCATACCAGAACTACTGGGTCTCCAAACATGCCCTTCCACAGTACTAGGTCAAAACACATGTAATCATGTGAGAATGTATCATTTAATCTGAGGTTGAATGAATCTCTGCATCTGTCATATCCATAGGTGCAGATATATTCCATTCATTTCCATTCACTGAAAATGAATGGAATATAGAAGTATAACATAATGGCCGTTTTACTGACTAGCCTCACCTTTACTGTACCTCTCCAGTGAGATATTTCTAAAGAGTAAAACCTAGACACAGATAGTACAGGAATAATAATTTTTCGTATTCATATCTGCACAGTATATAACAGGAAGACTTAGCAGGATGATTACGAGTTTACTTTGAAACTGAAAGACATGAATAAAAGGACATTTGTACCATTATAAGTGAAGGGAACTACTTACTTTTATATTAGAGTTGCTGCCAGAGGGGGTAAGTGTATATAAGGTAATATTCAGAAGTAGTTACTTGAGACACTTGCTGGGTTGGCACAAAAAGTCTTTTTAGACCAGGATCAAAGATTGTTTCAATTTTTTTTTCTGAACTTCTTCCGATGTTCTGCAGCTTACATTAATAACACTTTGAAATGCCTCATTTCATACTGCATGGACGATCATAGAACATTTGAAGAAATACAATTAAACCATTTATATGTAGTAAAACACATTAAATAATAATCAATGTCCGTAACATGTCAATACAGTCGCGATAAACAGTTCACCTTTTGGGATGAAGTTATATTGCTAAACCTTCTTCGTTTGCAAAGCTTCTTGAAAGAGTTCAACACTTCCTGTGTCTTTAGAGAGTATATTATAGGATTGAGCAAAGCTGGTATAGCGTGTGTCAAAGAGGAGTTTATCATCCTGGCATTGGGATAGATGGAGTAGGTCGCTGCAGCTATGTTGGTGGCCACAATTGGTATAAAGAAAATAGCCACAAGGATCATATGAGAAGTACAAGTTTTTAACGCTTTGAGTCTCTCTGCTGCTGATGCAATCCTGCTCAGTGCTATAGAAATACAAACATATGTAATTGCTATCAATATAGGAGGAAAAATTAGTCCTATAACGAAAGCAACAGTTGCCATTACCCTGTTCAAGAAGATGTCATTACAAGCCAGACTGTAAACTGGCCCATGATCACAGAAAACGCTTTTTACCACCACAGATCCACAGAAGGAAAGGCGATTAATAAGTCCAACCATATACGAGCCTAGACATGATGATACAATCCATGTGAACAGCAGCATTGCAGCAATAGCTGGTTTTGTCACAATACTATGGTATCTTAAGGGGAAGCAAATTGCAATAAATCGGTCATAGGCCATAGTGACAAGTGTCCATGACTGTAGACCTGTAAATAACAAAACAAAGAACATGTAACTTAAGCAAGCCTCATAAACAATATACCTCCTGTCAAGCAAAAACATGTCTAACAATTTGGGGATGAAAGCAGTGCTGCCACACAAATCTGTCAATGCCAGGTTAAACACAATCATGTATTTAGGTGTATGAAGAGACTTGACCAGGCAGATAACTGAGAGAAGGAGGCCATTCCCAACAACAGTCATGATATAGACAAAACACAGAAACACATAGTAATAAGTAACATGAGGCATGTTGGAAAACCCGCTGACATAGAAATATGTGGGACGAACAAATGTGGAATTATAGCCCATTATCAATGTCTTTTTCCTGGACGTAAATAGAGAAAATAATAGTATTCATATAGCTAAAACAAAGTATGACACAGTTGCTTGATAAGACCTGCTCACAACCTCACCTTGACAAAAGTGAGGGTCATTTATATTATTTTACTTTCATTGTGGCTGTGTCACATGGTCATGAATTAGACAGTAATCACACACACACACACACACACACACCTTTTCCACGAATAAAGACACTCACATTTAGTCAAAGAGTAGACACGGTCGCGCACATCCAGTTCAATAGGTGCTGGCCTCAAAAAATGTGGACAGGAAAAGCAAAAAGAGGAGACCGCACACATCAGCTCCCTTCTGTGCAGATTTATTAGCACATCAATAGTAACGTTTCGAGCTCATAGCTCTTCATCAGACTCACATTTAGTCACCCATATTTAAACCCTGTGTAACAAAGATGAGAAGTGTACACAACATAAGTGTATCACAACATAAACAAACACCATGGGCCCTAGTTTCTTAGACCGGGTGAAGTCTAACCTCAGTGCAGCTTCGTCACGCGAACGAGGCGTGTCTAGGTCCATTTCGCAAGTTTGGTGGGCCACGTAGGCCTAGTCCACACGAGCCCGGGTATTTTTGAAACCGGAGTTTTGCTTCGCGTCCACACCAGTGGTGTAATAAAAACACTCCGTACACACGCAACCGTGAAATCCGCTACCAAGTGACGCAATGCACGTGTGGAAGGCTGTTTTAACCAATCAAAATACAGTGGAAACCGCTTGGATCAAAAGGCTTGGGGCGGAATCATTTCTATACAAATGCTGTTTAAATAATTCGTTATCAAGAAATCCGCTTATAGTGTTCATTTTTGGTAATTTTATGGATGTAAACATGCGCAAAAACCATTTCAAAACTACGTGTTATTATAGCTTTATTTCACAGACTCCAAGTCCAACAATTAAATATTAATTAATTTAATAAAAATGTGTAGCCTATTTATTTTATTTCTGGCGGTGTCCCTTTGACGTGCACTGCTGCAGCAGCCTGCACATGTTGCTGAGCTGTGTCTTGACTCTTGTGCTGTGTGTTGTTGTGCGCTGTGTTGTTGTGCTGTGTGCATCACCTGGCTGCTGAGCCACATGACTGTCTGTCGGTGCGGCGCAACTCTGGCTGTTGTGTTGTCTGTCAAAACATGTATGAATGAAACATCATATTCACTTTATATCGACCGCGGACGTCACGGATACATTTTCGGCTTTTGGCTCGTTCCGTTCATCTCCGCATAGGCTCTTTTTTATCACTGCATGACAGCAGTGCGACCCCCCCCCTCCCGTCGTACCCGGTCTGACAGTGACATAGGCTATTGCCTGTTCAAAAAATCATCCCGAAAAACTCTCAATCAAACAAGGTGGGGAATAAGAAACTGCGGCGCTACTGTAGTAGTTCTGTAATTTTAAAAACACACCGGCAGCGGCCCAGCTGATCTGTAAGCGTCAGTTGTTACTGTAAATGATGCTGTGTGGAAAACCAGCTGTGGTCTGTGATTGAGGGTGAGTTTGGAGCTGACAAGAGGATCGCCCCGACGACCGTTTCGTTATATTTTTCTCATCGAAAAACTACAAATAGCCTAGCATTTAGATGATGTAAAAATAAAAAAAGTGATAAAAATCCACTTTGTCACCTCCATTTTTGCGAGCTCACCTGCAAACCGCTGCAAACAACCTCTGCAGCTGGCAGTGTTTACATCAGCACGTGTGTAGCTATGACGTAAACGAGTAAAACAATCACGGTTGCAGTGTCCACACGCACCCGGTGAAACCAACCCCGGCCGAAAACCCCACCCTGGACTCCGGTTTCAGGGTTCCAAAAGCACGGTTGCGTGTGGACAGGACATACAACCGGGAACATATGTTCACGGTTTCAAAAATACCCGGGCTCGTGTGGACTAGGCAGTGCAAGCCCTCCCCTCGTCCCTCCCACCGGCACAAACGGCAAAGAGGGAGGAGAGAGGGCGGGAGGGAGACAGAAGGAGGAGAAGTGGGATTAACACAGCCGATTCGGATCTTCAGCAATCAAAGGAGCTCCTCTCCTCACCTTTAACTGCGCGGCGGGTGATGCGCACTGCAAGTTTGTCATTTTATACTTGGACATGGACGGAGGAAACAGCGACGCCAGAGGCCGAACCTCTCCCAGGAGGAAACAGCTGTTTTGGTCCGGAGGTCTGAGCTCAGAGTGACCAATAATGAGTTTACTAATATCCTTAATCAGGTTTGATCTGATACACTGAGAACCGGTGCTCAGTGTAAGAAACAACAACTAATAAACTAATGAAGAAACTCACATTTATTCATTTCAATTTATTATTCCCTGTGTAAGACAGATGAGAGGTGTAGCCTACACTAATCACAACATAAACAAACACCATGCGGGATGAAATCAGCGTAAAGGACACTCTCTCTCTCTCTGTCCTCCTCTCTTTTTTTCTGTGATAGAGATGCTGAGTATACTGTAGTAGGCTATATACTGACTATCTGATACCGAGGCTGTTGTGGTGGACTAAGAGAGATGATGATTTGTGTTTTGTTTTTCAATACGGCTGCGTGACGCGGTCGCTCGCGCTAATGAATTAATAAGTAAATAAATAAATAAAGCATCATCACAAGGGCAGAGTGGTATCTCAACACGGCAGCGACATGCAGCCATCCACCCTCAGTCCTGCTTTTGGGACATCCACAGCTGCTTTTCAGTGCCAGTTCGTCCCTGCTGTGTTAATTCAGGTGAAGTTTCCATTACGCTGCCGACAGCCTTTGATCTCTGCTTTGATCTGACGTCAGATGTGACGGGACAATCTATATAGATATAAATCCACGTGTTGATTCCGTTGCATTAAATAGTGGTTATTGTGGATATTTATTGCATTGAAATGTGCCTGGAACTGTGGAAATCTGCCTGTGAGGTCTTGGTGACGTGTGTGCACTGCAGGTCAGTCAGCCAAACTTCCACTGCACCTGCTGCACTCCGCCCTGCGCTGAGAGTAGACCAGGGGCCTCATTTATCAAAGAGCGTGTAAAAGTCCTCTTAAATTTTCAGTACGACGGAAAGGCAAAATGTGCGTACGACCAAAAAATATACACTCTTTTCAGATCTATCAAACTCCGCGTACACACGGCTGCACGGTATTTCCCTTGATAGATCACACTGGACCTGAGAAAAGCGTGGATGAGAACACGCCTCATACCCAGCCCCCTAAACGGCCCCACGCAACCATAAGTGGTCAATGCAAATCAGTTACGTGCATATTAAGTAGCCATGTGCACTCTGGAAACGTGTGGAATGACGTCAGTGGAAGACGGTGAAGACAACAGACGGACGGAGAGCGGAGAAAGAAGCGGAATTTCTCTGAAAGCGAGATACACGGTAACACGGCAATATCAGTCAGAAACATCATCTTGCATTGAAAGGCTTCAATAAATACAAAAAACTCCCAAATCTAAATGAAACAGAACAGAAAGAAGAATAATCATATTTATTCTGCCCCTTATTTTAGATCATGTCATAATAATTTAAAGCAGGGTTTCCACTGCCAGTCAGTACTTTGCACCCCTTTCCACTAACCCCCAACTTCCGTTCACTGGAAGACTTTGATTTTCATTTGTGCATAGCTATATATTTAAAAAAAAACATTGAAGTCCACCAGTCTGTGACTTTTCCTAAAATGATGTTGGGCAGCACCCATTTTTGTTAAATACAATAAATATTATTCACACAAAAAATATCGATCATGTTTTCTCATTTGCTTTGATTTGCGCCGACATTATTGGGCTTGCTGCTTGCTTGTGTGTGTCCAGTCTGGCTACGTAACACACGCACGTCGCAGAAATTATTTTCCAGACTGGACAGACGGGTTGTGGAAGAGGTGTAGCCTACATGCAGGGGGAAATATCAATATGATATCAAAAGAAAACGAAATTCGTTTTATAAAGCCAGTATTTAGGAGCAAACTAGTGTAAATGCACAGGGGAAAAATCTGAGTTGCTGTGCTTTTCATGTAAAGTGCCGACGTCAACACGTGTGCGGTGGTGGTGGTGGTGGTGGTGGTGGGGGGGGGGGTCATGATCACCACCACTTGCTACTTCAAACAGTGTCCGCGCTCCTCTCTCCCTCGCATACTGCAGTTCTCTGACTCTGCAGCGGCGTCGCCAATTCCTCCTGTTCTTCAAAAAGCGTGTAAATGCCGGTACGCCATGGTCGGACTGGTCGTAAATTTTTGCTCTTACTCCCGACAAGTTTTGGTTTGATAGATCCCAAATTAGGCGGAGAAAAGTGCGTACGCACAAAATGGGGGAAAGAGCGTGTAAAAAAGCGTGTATCCACAATGATAAATGAGGCCCCTGGTTTGAGGTGGCGAGCTTTCAGCGCAACCTCGGCGGGACATTTTCGCACAAAACTTCCACTGCACCAAGCTGAATCTGTGACGCCTCCTCCTGCTGCGCGGCCACGCCTATCTCAGCGCAGCGCGATCTGCCAATCTTCCAATCTGACTTTGCACTAGGCTGCGCTGGTCGAAACTTCCATTAGATCAGCTGCGTTACCTTGCGCCACCTGCGCTGCGCCAGCAAACTAGGGCCCAATGTGTAACAGGGATTGTAGAAGGGATGAAATCAGAAGCATCTCAGCGTAAATGACACATTGCCGAGCGTCTCTCTCCCTCTGATGCTGAGGCTGTTTTTGGGTGGCTGAGAGAGATGATAGTTGTTTAGCTTTTTTAGTTTTTAGTTAGTTTGCATCACAGTTTCAGATGTGTTAATTCAGTCAGGCTGAGTTTCTGTTACGCATGCCAGCTGCCTTTAATCTAATGTCAGATGTGACGGGACAATCTATATTCACATGTTGATTCCATTAGTTGCATTAAATAGTGTTTGTTGGGATTATTTATTGCATTTAAATGTGCCTGGAACTGCGGACTGGTCAGCCAAACTACCACTGCACCGGCTGCGCTTCACTTTGCGCTGAGAGTAGACCAGGTTCGAGCTGGCGCATTTCGGCGCAGCTTTTTGGCAAGAAACTTTCACTGCACCAAACTGAATCTGTAACACCTCCCCCTGCTGCGCCACCACACCCATCTCAACGCACCGCAGTCTATCAAACTGCCAAACTGACCGTGTGCCATGCTACGCTGGTCGAAACCACCCTGCTCCACCTTGCGCCGTGCCACAAATCTGGTGGTTAGGGGTGCTTGCTCTGGTCGATAGCACTGCAGATGGACTCAGAAACCACCTATAGCACCTGGTCACGGTGCCAGCAGTAGTGGCCCTCACCGAGTGTTTTAGGACAGCTGCTGAGGAACGCTTGAGCACATCCAGTGTTCCTTTTTCTTGGCAGAAGGTACTTTCTGGTGTTCTGGCCATGCTCCAACAGGGGGGTGACCCCCATTCCGAAGGACTGCCATTCCGAAAATTTCCAAAGGTCCGTCATTCCAAATTTCCGAAGGTGTCAATCGCGGTGTTTTATTTTTTAGGGTTAGGACCAGATTCTCTCGTGTTTCTTTGCTTGACTTCCTGCCCAGTTTGACGCGATCGCTCGCGGAAAATAGATCAGATGAAACGATCGCAGCAGGGCACGAGCCGGCAGCGTGTCACGGGCCGGTGTGTCCCCGGCTGGCTAATAATGCACAGTGGGCTATACTAATATACAAGACATAAAATATACCAAGATGCACTTCCTCCGGGATTCGATCCCCGGTCACCTGTGTGGCAGGCAACTGCTCTACCGATTGTATTACTGCAGCAGTCAACTTGCGTGCTTTAGGACCGCACATTTAACCAACTTTTCCAAATGGCACACCTTTTTTCAGGTTCGGGATGGCGCCCCTTTTCCAAAAATGATGAAGGGCCAGCATTCCAAAACATGAAAGTAAACGTTCGGAATGGCGGCCCTTTGGAATTTCACACTGGAACCCTCCAACATAAGGGGTTAGATGGGCGTTTTCATCCATTCCATGCACCCTGTTGTCTTAATCCTGTAATAATATAATAATAAGATAATAATAAGATCCTGTAGAGTCCTGCTAGGTGACTTTAGAATGTTACAGTATAGTTGTCATGGTGACAATAAATCAGACCAACGTTTCCTGGACGCGATATTTTTTTTCGTAGGATGAGTCCGGGAAAGTCCCGCCTTTCCCGCCGTTCCCGCCTCTGATTGGCTAGATGGGCTCCATTTTCGACTCTGATTGGCTAGAAGGGCTCTCGCCTGATTGGTTGTTTGTTTTGGTTGTGAAACGGCTGTGAAACGGCTGTGAAACGCAGGCTGTCGGCAAAGCGTGATAAGTGCCTAGATCTACCTGGACTCTCTCTACTTATCTGGCCTGTCTACACTCTATCTGGTCTTTTTACTAAACTTAACCAACTCCTTTCTTTATTGCCTTAACCTAACCAATGGCACAATTACACTTCTCACTCAAACTCAAAATGTAAACTTGGACTCTCTCTACTTATCTGGCCTGTCTAGCCTCTACCTGGTCTTTTTACTAAACTTAACCAACTCCTTTCTTCATTGCCTAAACCTAACCAATGGCACAATTACACTTCTCTCAAACTCAAAATGTAAACTTGGAATATAAATTTAAAAACTAAATTTTTTGGAATGTGAAACCAGCGGGGATCGAACTCGGACTCACCACACCGCAGGCAAAAATGCAAACCGCTACGCCATAGCGTCTGATTACATTTTAGATTTCAGTTGTGTGTATTTTAGTTTACTACAGTACTGTTGTGCAATGAAGTCAATCGGAGGAGAATTCATCCAGCCAATCAGAGGCGGGGAAGGCGGGACTTTCCCGGACTCATCCTACGAAAAAAAATATTGCTTCCTGGACCTAACAGCTGGTGTGTCTCTGATGTGCTCCTGCCTCCTTACGTCTTGACTTAGCTATAATGCTACAACATGGTGTCAGAAGTTAATTAGTCAGAAGTTATTTAGTTGCCAAGTGAGTCGTCAGCTGGCAGTTTGTTATTTTTTCGTGGGAAAAAAAAGTGTCTTTTAAGTGTTGCCAACCGCTGCGCGGAAGGAAACGGTTTGTAACTTTGTAGCTGAACAGCAAAGTTACCAAGGCAATAGGGATGGGTATTGATAAGAATTTAGCGATTCCGATTCCATTATCGATATTGCTTATCGATTCGATTCCTTATCGATTCTCTTATCGATTCTCATTGGGTGAGGGAATAAAAGAGAAATGGGTTTGTTTGCATTAATGCAGTGGTTCCCAACCTTTTTTGGCTCATGACCCCTTTTGACATCACAAATTTCTGGTGACCCTCAATCAAGATGAGCAAGCTCAGATATTTGTATATGCTGCATTTTATTTGATCTTGATTTATATTCAAGAAAGTGAATGTATAAAGAATATAGTTGTTTAAGATTGTGAAAAATAATTAGTTAAAAAAAAAAAATTAATCAATTACTAGACATTTAAGGCGATCCCATTTGAATTCCAGGCGACCCCACATGGGGTCCCAACCCCAAGGTTGAAAACACTGTATTAATGGCTCTAACATTAAAAAAGTAGACAGGACCGACCTGCCTGGACAGGTTAACACTAGACCACTGTGGCTGTGGGGCAGCTGTGCTCACAGGAGGAATTTAACAATGTTTCAATTTCATGGTTTTTATGCATCTGTATCTTCTCACTAGTTATTGTTTTCATAACGTTCGTTTTTATGCGGAGTGAGCGAGTGAGCGAGCGAAAGAGAGAGAGCGCGAGAGAGAAAAGACACACGGCGCACCGTTTCACCTGGCTACGAGCAAAACCTGAAACGAGGTGGTTGGAAATGAAGAGAGAAAAACAGAAAGAATAGACATGTAGCCTGTTCAGGAGACGTTGTCCTGTCCTCACGACGTGAGGGAGGGAGGACCGGAGGGTGGCTCTGGCTCACAGGTTAGTGATGAGGAAACGTCACTGTCAGCTGCATCTGTCAGCAGCTCCACTCCACGCAGACACCACACTAACTTTATTTTGGGAGAACAAACGGTGACACGTGGATATAAACACTAAGCACCCTTATTTATAATGAAGATTGATTTTAACGTAACGTCACGTAACGTCATTAATCAATTAATGCGCGGGTTTCTGAACCAAACGGAATCGATAAGGGAATCGTTAAAGCAGACACGCACACGATTCCAAGAATTGATCCAAGTTGGAACCGGTTCCGAAGAGGAACCGGTTTTCGATACCCATCCCTACAAGGCAACGGATCGACAGCGTTCATCATGAACCAGTTTCAAGTTGCTCCACCGGAGAAATTCTCGTTCAAAACAGAGGAATGGCCGAAGTGGATCAAACGATTCGACAGATTTCGTATCGCTTCAGGTTTGGAAACCCAAGCGGAGGAAAATCAAGTCAATGCTTTGATCTACACAATGGGCGAGGAGGCGGAAGACATTCTAACGTCCTTGCACCTAACGGCTGATGAAGCGAGTGAGTACCACACAGTCAAAGAGAAGTTGGACGCTCACTTTGTCGCTCGCAGGAACGTCATATATGAACGGGCGATGTTTAATCAACGGCAGCAAGAGTCGGGCGAGTCAGCCGACTCGTTCATCACTGCGTTACATTGCCTGGCGGAGCACTGAGGATACGGCGCGTTACATGACGAGATGGTGAGAGACAGACTGGTCGTGGGTCTGAGAGACAAGCGTCTATCAGAGAGATTACAGCTGGATCCTGAACTGACACTACAGAAAGCTGTCACTCTAGTTAAACAGAGTGAACAGGTGAAGAAGCAGAACGAACTGCTAAAAGCTAACTGCAAAGGAGACATGATCAGAGGTGACAAGTAACGAAGTACAAATACTTCGTTACTGTACTTAAGTAGATTTTTCAGGTATCTGTACTTTGAGTATTTATTTTTCTGATGACTTTTTACTTTTACTCCCTACATTTATACACAAAAATATGTACTTTCTACTCCTTACATTGTAAAAACAAGCTTGTTACTTTTCTTAAAAAATAAAAATAAAAAATAAAAACTCCACAGATGATGACACAACGTAAAAGCCATACGTGCGAGTACGTAAAAGCGTGACCAGCTCGAGAGGGAAAGAGGGAGAAGAAGAGGGGGGGGACAAGTGACCGCGGGAAGAAGTCGAGTGAGAGGGGCAGTAAGACCGAGAACTTGCTTGTAGCAGCGACATGGAGGAAGGAAGTGAGGCGGGGAGTATTGCCGAGTCTGCCGACGGCGACGTTTCAGAGGACTCAGACATTCCCCATCCGTGGCCGTATTTAAAAGAGTTGTTTGTTGTTGTCGGCTCCAAAAAGGACTCATGGCGTATGCGCTGTGTGCTGTGTCAACCGAAAAACCACGAGCTGCTGGCGTTCAAGAATTCGCCGTCGAATCTGAACAAACACATACAGGTAAGGTGTAATTTCTGTTGTTATCATTAGCTTTTTGAGGATTTTTTTTCCCGAGTCCCGTTTCAATGTTAGCAATGCTGTGTGTACACGTGTTCATTTTGATAGCTAACGCTAGCTAGCTCTCGGTTTAAAAAACAAAACAAGGCAGTTTACTGCTGTGCCACTGATGTGGGACATTAACTTACTTTTCAGGGCTATCTGCCATAAAGGTTTAGGGGTTTAATGGTAGTTTGGGTAAAATAAATTAAAATAAACACATTTTCTGGCAGAAAAAGGCTTTATGTTGGTAGCCCTGAAGGCTAACGTCGCCTGTGGGGGACAGTCCTATGTTCTAACATTTTTGTCTTCACTGAAAATTAACTCTTTGACTGCCAAAGACGAGTTATCTCGTCTTAGCGAATCCAAGCGTAGTCTGCCAAAGACGAGATAACTCGTCTTAGCGTTTTTTTAATGGCAACGCCATGTTGAATGTCTTGCCCTACTCCTCTGTGAAGATCAGACTTGTATCATCAAAATAAAGTGCAGAAAAACACATTTGGATTGAGAGATGTAAAAACTATAGCGTGTTTTTCCCCCCTCACGGAGCGGAGCGGGTGTCTGACTGCAGCGGCGCCGCTCCGTGACACTCTGGCCGCCGGTGAGAGCTGAGGGGGCGGCGGCGGGGCTCATGGCGGCTCGGCAGCTCGTCGAAGCTCCGTGCAGCTCCGTGATACAAAGCACAAACGTTAGTAACAACAACCCCGTCGATCGCTCGTCGTTAGTCATCAAGAGCGTTTGGAAAGTCGCCAGATTTTGCGAGAAATCACTCAGATAGCAGCTTGAAAATCCCCGATCTAGTGTGGATGAGGAACGGACGGCGCCGGCGAACGTGACGAGAGCTAAAGATGGTGGGAGTGTCTGTTGTGAGCGCACATGTCTGTGGCATAGACTGTAAAAAGGTCTGTGGCTGTGAGTTCAGGGGGCACGTCAGCCAGAGCTGCTGTGTGTGTGTGTGTAGATGTGTGTGTGAGACAGAGACAGTGAGTGAGACCGCTGCCTGCTGACCAGAGGAAGCTGGATCTGATCTAAAGCGCCGTGTTTCGGCTACAAAAACCTGTCGAACTGATCCGCGCGCGCGCGCACACACACACACACACAGACACACACACACGCACGCACACACACACACACGCACACGTATGCACACGCACACGTCACGTACGCACACACACTAAAAAAAAGAAAATAAAAAGTTGTAACTCAAAGAAAAGAAGGAAAAAAGGCTGCAGTAGTGTGTGTCAGTAGCTAAATATTTTGTCTATTGTCATCAAAAGTCATTTGTCAGTGTTGATTTAGTTGTTGTTTACAAGAGAACAACTGTACAGATGTTGAGGCATCACTAAAGCAAAATATAAAGGAGCCAATTGTACTGGTTCACCTGAAAATGACAGCCGACACAAAAACCTCTTTTTCTCAAGATTTTGGTGCCAAAATGGCATTTTGGGCTAAACTAACCTATATTCAACCGCCAATTTCACAAGACTGGAACAAGATAGAAACAAACAGTTTTTTTTTCTGGAAACTAGAGACCCTCTTCTTTCCTTTGATGGGTTGAATGTGTATGTAGTAACAGTACATAATATATGGTGGGTCTACGGAAATCAGTCAAAAAGCTGGAAAATGCCTGGCAAGCTGGAGGAAGCTGCTGTGAGAATGGCTGGCAGTCAAAGAGTTAATGTTAGGCTGTGGGAACATAGGCATGGACCCCCAACCCCCCCCCTCCCCCTCCCCCTCCTCCCCCTGTGTGCCACTAGTTGTCAGCTCCCCACAAAAGACAAAGATAGACATTTATATAACAACCATAATTCTGTCAGGCTAACCAGATGTCTCTTTTGTGTGTCTGTGTTTTGTATTGTCACTCCCAGAGAAAGCACGTGACTCACCTGGACAGATACAAAAGTCTGACTGCACCTACAGTACAGGCCAAAAGTTTGGACACACTCAATGCATTTCCTTTATTTTCATGACTATTTACATTGTAGATTCTCACTGAAATTCCACTAATGAACCCTGACAAGGCACACCTGTGAAGTGAAAACCATTTTCAGGTCAGGTTCACCTCTTGAAGCTCATCAAGAGAATGCCAAGAGCAAAAAGCAGTAATCAGAGCAAAGGGTGGCTACTTTGAAGAAACTAGAATTGGTGGGGGCAGAGATAGAGGAGGAGGAGGAAGAAGGAGAGGAAGAAGAAAAGAAGAAAGAGAAGACAAAGAAGAAAAGACATGTTTTCAGACATGAAACAATGGACAGATGCTCTGCTGCATTAGCATGTAAACAGCTCAAAGGGTCACACACATTTTCTGTACTTGCTGGTGCCCTGAATGACATTCACACAGAGTACAACATCCGTGACAAGATAGTCCGTACAACCACTGATAATGGCTCGAATTTTATTAAAGCCTTTCGAGTCTACGGAGAGCCAGATGAAAACAATAACCAGATTCCACTTGAGGAGGCAAGGCTGAGTGAAACGACAGAAAGAGAGAACAGTGAAGGAGAGGAAGAGGAGGAAAACATTGACCATCTTGAGTTTGTTGATGCAGGAACCTTGTTGGAAGAAGATGACGGCCTGGAATACCAACTGCTGAGGCATCATCGCTGTGCCTGCCACCTTCTCAACCTGGGGCCTCATTTATCAAAGAGCGTGTAAAAGTCCTCTTAAATTTTCAGTACGACGGAAAGGCAAAATGTGCGTACGACCAAAAAATATACACTCTTTTCAGATCTATCAAACTCCGCGTACACACGGCTGCACGGTATTTCCCTTGATAGATCACACCGGACCTGAGAAAAGCGTGGATGAGAACACGCCTCATACCCAGCCCCCTAAATGGCCCCACACAACCATATGTGGTCAATGCAAATCAGTTACGTGCATATTAAGTAGCCATGTGCTCTCTGGAACCGTGTGGAATGACGTCAGTGGAAGACGGTGAAGACAACAGACGGACGGAGAGCGGAGAAAGAAGCGGAATTTCTCTGAAAGCGAGATACACGGTAACACGGCAATATCAGTCAGAAACATCATCTTGCATTGAAAGGCTACAATAAAAACAAAAAACTCCCAAATCTAAATGAAACAGAGCAGAAAGAAGAAGAATCATAGGCTATTTATTCTGCCCCTTATTTTAGATTATGTCATAATAATTTAAAGCAGGGTTTCCACTGCCAGTCAGTACTTTGCACCCCTTTCCACTAACCCCCAACTTCCGTTCACTGGACGACTTTGATTTTCATTTGTGCATAGCTATATATAAAAAAAACAAAAAAACATTGAAGTCCACCAGTCTGTGACTTTTCCTAAAATGATGTTGGGCAGCACCCATTTTTGTTAAATACAATAAATATTATTCACACAAAAAATATCGATCATGTTTTCTCATTTGCTTTGATTTGCGCCGACATTATTGGGCTTGCTGCTTGCTTGTGTGTGTCCAGTCTGGCTACGTAACACGCACGTCGCAGAAATTATTTTCCAGACTGGACAGACTGGTTGTGGAAGAGGTGTAGCCTACATGCAGGGGAAAAATATCAATATGATATCAAAAGAAAACGAAATTCGTTTTATAAAGCCAGTATTTAGGAGCAAACTAGTGTAAATGCACAGGGGAAAAATCAGAGTCGCTGTGCTTTTCATGTAAAGTGCCGACGTCAGCACGTGTGCGGTGGTGGTGGTGGTGGTGGTGGGGGGCGGTCATCATCACCACCACTTACTTCAAACAGTGTCCGCGCTCCTCTCTCCCTCGCATACTGCAGTTCTCTGACTCTGCAGCGGCGTCGCCAATTCCTCTTGTTCTTCAAAAAGCGTGTAAATGCCGGTACGCCATGGTCGGACTGGTCGTAAACGTGTATCCACAATGATAAATGAGGCCCCAGGGGCCTCATTTATCATTGTGGATACACGCTTTTTTACACGCTCTTTCCCCCATTTTGTGCGTACGCACTTTTCTCCGCCTAATTTGGGATCTATCAAACCAAAACTTGTCGGGAGTAAGTGCAAAAATTTACGACCAGTCCGACCATGGCGTACCGGCATTTACACGCTTTTTGAAGAACAGGAGGAATTGGCGACGCCGCTGCAGAGTCAGAGAACTGCAGTATGCGAGGGAGAGAGGAGCGCGGACACTGTTTGAAGTAGCAAGTGGTGGTGATGATGACCCCCCCCCCCACCACCACCACCACCACCACCACCGCCGCACACGTGTTGACGTCGGCACTTTACATGAAAAGCACAGCGACTCAGATTTTTCCCCTGTGCATTTACACTAGTTTGCTCCTAAATACTGGCTTTATAAAACGAATTTCGTTTTCTTTTGATATCATATTGATATTTTTCCCTTGCATGTAGGCTACACCTCTTCCACAACCCAGTCTGTCCAGTCTGGAAAATAATTTCTGCGACGTGCGTGTGTTACGTAGCCAGACTGGACACACACAAGCAAGCAGCAAGCACAATAATGTCGGCGCAAATCAAAGCAAATGAGAAAACATGATCGATATTTTTTGTGTGAATAATATTTATTGTATTTAACAAAAATGGGTGCTAGCTGCCCAACATCATTTTAGTAAAAGTCACAGACTGGTGGACTTCAATGTTTTTTTTTTTTGTTTTTTTTTAATATGCACAAATGAAAATCAAATCTTCCAGTGAACGGAAGTTGGGGGTTAGTGGAAAGGCGTGCAAAGTACTGACTGGCAGTGGAAACCCTGCTTTAAATTATTATGACATAATCTAAAATAAGGGGCAGAATAAATATGATTCTTCTTCTTTCTGTTCTGTTTCATTTAGATTTGGGAGGTTTTTTTGTTTTTATTGAAGCCTTTCAATGCAAGATGATGTTTCTGACTGATATTGCCGTGTTACCGTGTATCTCGCTTTCAGAGAAATTCCGCTTCTTCCTCCGCTCTCCGTCCGTCTGTTGTCTTCACCGTCTTCCACTGACGTCATTCCACACGTTTCCAGAGTGCACATGGCTACTTAATATGCACGTAACTGATTTGCATTGACCACATATGGTTGCGTGGGGCCATTTAGGGGGCTGGGTATGAGGCGTGTTCTCATCCACGCTTTTCTCAGGTCCGGTGTGATCTATCAAGGGAAATACCGTGCAGCCGTGTGTACGCGGAGTTTGATAGATCTGAAAAGAGTGTATATTTTTTGGTCGTACGCACATTTTGCCTTTCCGTCGTACTGAAAATTTAAGAGGACTTTTACACGCTCTTTGATAAATGAGGCCCCTGGTGTCAACAGTTGATGTTTCAGAAGCAAATTCCAACTCCGTCTACAAGCAAATCTCTCGTTCAGCATTTTCAAAGTGCTGGAGTCTATGGAACAAAAGTGGAAGATCCACTATAGCTGCTGAAATAATTGAAGAAAAATGCAAACTCCAGCTCTTGCGGCCAAATGAGACAAGGTGGAATTCTCTTTTCCTGGCTGTGGAGAGGATTGTGAGGATCATGAGAGAACAAGGAGAAGGAGCCGTTACAGCTGTGTGCAGTGTGCTAAAAATTCCAATGTGAGTAGCTTACATTTTCACACCTTTATTATTATTATTAATAATACATTTTTGAGTTTTTGTAACCACAGATGTTGTGTCTAAAATTTTGTTTCCTGACTGGTTCGTTCCTGCTGAGATAGCTTTTCTCGCAGAATATGTCAAGACAATGAGCCCCTTTGCGAAGGCTGTTGATCTTCTCCAGGGAGAGGCCAGTGTGCAGATGGGATGGCTGGTACCCACAATAACACTTCTCAAGACTAAGCTACAGAACCTTCGACTTTCCTCCAAGTTCTGTGTGCCTTTAGTGGATGCACTTCAAGCTGGACTTGATAGACGATTTGGGCAGATGCTTGCAGATCCAGAACTCATTGCTGCGGCCATACTCGTCCCCAGATTTAGGACATGCTGGACAAGTGATGACGACACCCTTAAACTTGGTATGTAATGAAACATTTGCTAATGAGATAATGAGGGAAATTTTGGAATCTGAATTACCCATAACACACTGGGTAATTGTCATACAGTAACAAGGGAAAGTCACATCATTTCAACAAATATCAATCCTATGCTAAAAGTGCTGAAAATTAAAAAGAAATCCTCTGTGGTTTTGTGTTCCATAGGCTTGGACTTCATCAAAAGCCATCTGAAGGAGGGACCTATGGTGCATCCAAGTGACACTTCCCATTCTTCAGAGGAAGATGACTTCTTTTCCCCCATCAAGCAGGGAAATGTACAAGAAAACTCCAAGCAGCTAGATTCCTACCTTGCATGCTCAGATGACACCATGGAGGTCCTGAAGTCTTTCCCAGCAGTCTGCAACTTATCACTGAAACTCAACACACCCCTTCCCACCTCAGCAGCATGCGAGAGGCTTTTCAGCACTGCTGGGCTGATTTTCAGACCCAAAAGGGCACGCCTTGATTCAAAGAACTTTGAGAACCAGCTTCTGCTTAGGCTAAATAAGAGATTTTGGTAGTCTTGTAGAGATGAGTGAATTTCTCACAAAAGAAAAATAGACTAGATTAGACTTGAAGTTGTCATGATCATTATGTTTCAAGTTCTGTTGCTGTTTGCATATTGCTGTAAAGTAAGGCATCAAACTGCTAGTTTTTCGATAGTAAAAGATACACATTCTGTTAAATAGTAATTTATGGTTCAGTATGTACCTGTTAACACTTGTGTTTATATACAGCTGACATAATTTCACACTGCGATAACAGTGTAATAAGTTCCATGGGTTCATATTCATGCCATGGTTACATATGTTGTAGAGATATGTCACAGAAGCAGTTGATTTGTTTTATTGTGAACAACAGAGCAGAACAGGAGAACCTGATTAATCTGTAACATGTTAAACTAAAAAATACTGTTGACTTTAATGTCAAAATCCACTTTGGATGCATTCATTGCCTTTTGTGTGTAATGCTTGAACCCATTACATATGTGTGTTTTGGGGTCACGGTTCAGTACGTTTTCAGTACAGAGAAAAATAAAAAGGTAGAAAATAACATTGGTCTTTTGTTATTAAGAGTGTAAACATCTACCATGGCTTACTGGTCATAACTATTATTGATTACAGTTTGGTTGTGCTGCAATGGAAAAAGAAAACAACCTATAGTATTCAGAGTAACAAATCTGTTAACAGTTATCCAGATGCTCATGCAGTACCTCTGGTCAGTTCAATCTTGATTATTCTGTCAGAACCTTTTTTGTTAAACAAAATTATCAAAGGATGTATTGTGTTTCATTGACGGCAAAAATTCATTTTTACTTTTTACTTTTACTTTGAAAGTACATTTCAGAGCCTGTACTTTCTTACTTTTACTTGAGTAAAGAAGTTGAATCAGTACTTCTACTTTTACCTTTTACCACTTTTTTGCACATGTATCTGTACTTCTACTTAAGTACAGAATATGAGTACTTTTGCCACCTCTGGACATGATGAACACACAGCTGGACAGCATGCACGCACAGCAGCGCAGTGAAAACCTTTCTCATAGAGACAGACCACAAACCTCTCGTCCCACTGCTGGGCTCAAAAAGCCTTGATGAGTTGCCACCACGCATCCAGCGCCTACGCATGCGCCTAATGAGATTTTCCTACACGATATCTCATGTGCCAGGAAAAGAGATAGCGACTGCAGATGTGCTGTCCCGAGCACCTGAAAACAGCACGCCTGCAGGACTGTCAGAAGAGGAGATCGACTTGTACGCCGACTCCATCATTGCTAGCCTACCAGCAACAGAGAAAAGGCTAAAAGAAATACAGACACAACAGGACAATGACGACATACTGAGACAGATAAAACAGTATTGTGCAGAAGGATGGCCAGACAAGTTTTCAATAGGCCAGGTGCTCCAGCCATATCTGCCATTTCAAGGAGAAATGACAGTTCAAAGTGGCTTGCTTCTCTACGGCAGCAGACTCGTCATCCCACCATCGCTCAGAGCAGATATTCTAGCCAAGCTGCACGAGGGTCATCTCAGCATAACCAAATGCAGAGAGAGAGCCAAGAGTTTGGTGTGGTGGCCTGGACTCAACAAAGAACTGACAAAACTGATAGAGAGTTGTGATACATGCGCCAGAGAGAGAACAACCCTGAGAGAAACAATGTTGCCCACTGAGTTCCCGCAAAGGCCGTGGTCTACAGTAGGAGCTGACCTGTTTCAAATGAAAAACAAACAGTATTTAATCATTATTATTCTCGCTTCTTTGAAGTAGCAAAGTTAACTTTCACAACATCAGAGGCTGTGATTGAACATGTCAAGTCTATCTTTGCTCGTCATGGCATACCAGAAGTGGTGCGCACAGACAATGGCCCACAGTTTGCATCAGAGACTTTTCAGAAGTTTGCACAGGATTGGAGCTTCAGCCATGTCACCTCCAGTCCACACTTTCCACAAAGCAATGGAGAGGCAGAGCGGGCTGTGAGGACGATTAAAAATCTCCTCAAGAAATCCAGTGACCCCTATCTGGCCCTGATGGCCTATCGTTCTGCTCGTCTGGCCAATGGATACAGTCCCACAGAGCTACTCATGGGGAGGAAGATCCGCACAACAATTCCTGTCCTTCCCTCCCAGCTCAACCCCTCACGTACAGATACGGAGGACTTGAAAAGAAAGGAGCAAAGCTACAGACAAAAACAGCTTAACCATGTGACTCATCATGAGACCCTCAGGGGAAGGTTTAAAAATGGGGTGTCTTGGGGCGGTGCGTGGCGCAGTGGGTGGAGCGGCCGCCCCATGCGGAGGCTGCGGTCCTCGCCGCAGGCGTCCCCGGTTCGAGTCCCGCGTCGGGCGGACCTTTCCTGCGTGTCATTCCCCCTCTCTCTGCCTCCCCATTTCCTGTCTATCTCTACTGTCATCACTATCAAATAAAGGCAAAAAAAAAAAAAAGCCGAAAAATATACTTAAAAAAAAAAAAAAAAAAAAAAAAAATGGGGTGTCTTATACAAATGAGTTAGTCTGAAGGAGAGCAGTGCGCTCGAAACGTTACTGTCTTTTTATTTTTGATGTGCTAATAAATCTGCATGTAAGGGAGCTGAAGTGTGCAGTCTCCTCTTTTCTCTTTTCTATCCGCGTTCATGTTTGAGGCCAGCACCTTTTTTTAAACTGGATGTGCGCGACATTATTTACTCTTTATAATCCTGTAGGGTACAAGTACAAACCACTAGATGGTGCCAGCATACCAGAACTACTGAGTCTCCAAACATGCCCTTCAACAGTACTAGCTCAAAACACATATAATCATGTGAGAATGTATCATTTATTAGTTACCAAATCTGAGGTTGAATGAATATCTGCACCTGTCATATCCATAGGTGCAGATATATTCCATTCATTTCCATTCACTGAAAATGAATGGAATATAGAAGTATAACATAATGGCCGTCTTACTGACTAGCCTCACCTTTACCTCTCCAGTGAGATATTTCTAAGGAGTAAAACCTAAACACAGCAAGTACAGGAATAATAATTTTTCGTATTCATATCTGCACAGTATATAACAGGAAGACTTAGCAGGATGATGTGTTGGATTACGAGTTTACTTTGAAACTGAAAGACATGAATAAAAGGACATTTGCACCATTATAAGTGAAGGGAACAACTTACTTTTATTTTAGAGTTGCTGCCAGAGTATAGTAGTAGTGTATATATATAATATAATATTCAGAAGTAGTTACCGGAGACACTTGCTGGGTTGTATTTGTGACACATCGACACAGCAGCTCTTTTAGATACAGGCACAAAAAGTCTTTTTAGACCAGGATCAAAGATTGTTTCAATTTTTTTTTCTGAACTTCTTCCGATGTTCTGCAGCTTACATTAATAACACTTTGAAATGCCTCATTTCATACTGCATGGACGATCATAGAACATTTGAAGAAATACAATTAAACCATTTATATGTAGTAAAACACATTAAATAATAATCAATGTCCGTAACATGTCAATACAGTCGCGATAAACAGTTCACCTTTTTGGATGAAGTTATATTGCTAAACCTTCTTCGTTTGCAAAGCTTCTTGAAAGAGTTCAACACTTCCTGTGTCTTTAGAGAGTATATTATAGGATTGAGCAAAGCTGGTATAGTGTGTGTCAAAGAGGAGTTTATGATCCTGGCATTGGGATGAATGGAGTAGGTCACTGCAGCTATGTTGGTGGCCACAATTGGTATAAAGAAAATAGCCACAAGGATCAAATGAGAAGTACAAGTTTTCAACGCTTTGAGTCTCTCTGCTGCTGATGCAATCCTGCTCAGTGCTATAGAAATACAAACATATGTAATTGCTATCAATATAGGAGGAAAAATTAGTCCTATAATGAAAGCAACATATGCCATTATCGTGTTCAAGAAGATGTCATTACAAGCCAGACTGTAAACTGGCCCATGATCACAGAAAAAGCTTTTTACCACCACAGATCCACAGAAGGAAAGGCGATTAATAAGTCCAACCATATATGAGGTTAGACTTGATAATACAATCCATGTGAACAGCAGCATTGCAGCAATAGCTGGTTTTGTCACAATACTATGGTATCTTAAGGGGAAGCAAATTGCTATAAATCGGTCATAGGCCATAGTGACAAGTGTCCATGACTGTACACCTGTAAATAACAAAACAAAGAACATGTAACTTAAGCAAGCCTCATAAACAATATACCTCCTGTCAAACAAAAACATGTCCAACAATTTGGGGATGAAAGCAGTGCTGCCACACAAATCTGTCAATGCCAGGTTGAACACAATCATGTATTTAGGTGTATGAAGAGACTTGACCAGGCAGATAACTGAGAGAAGGAGGCCATTCCCAACAAGAGTTATGATATAGACAAAACACAGAAACACATAGTAATAAGTAACATGAGGGATGTTGGAAAACCCGCTGACATAAACACACATGACACAAAATGTGGGACGAACAAATGTGGAATTATAGCCCATTATCAATGTCTGTTTCCTGGACATAAATAGAGAAAATAACAGAGCAAAGTATGACACAGTTGCTTGATAAGACCTGCTCACAACCTCACCTTGACAAAAGTGAGGGTCATTAATATTCTTTTACTTTCATTGTGGCTGTGTCACATGGTAATGAATTAGACAGTAATTAACATGAATGTGTAATTATGTCATAGTTTATGTAATCAACTAAATTAAATGTAGTCACCAAGACACTGGATTATCTGTTATGGCACAGTGTGGAACATGATGAAATCCTAATTTATGTGACAGCTTTCAACATAAAAGGACAACAGAGTAGTAAAATGAAAGCAACATATGCTATTATGCTATTTAAAGCTGTGTCATTACAAGCCAGATAAAAGACTATGCTATCTGTTAATGGCACAACGTAATGTACCACAAAGACCCAAGGTTTCATACTGGACCTCAGGAAGCGAAGTGCTGCAGAACTTGCCCGACTTAACATACATGGGGAATGTGTGCAGAGGGTGCAGACCCTTTGAATCCTGGGAGTCCTTATATCTGAGGAAGTCTCATGGTCAGGGCATTTTGGGTCTTTCAACTTTGGACCCCCTCACCCATGAAACCCAAACAGCCACTGCGTGTCACTTCCAATCCACACCCAACTTGAGGCTTTCTCTGCGGTTTCCGAAATCTCAATTGTTTCCCCAGGTCCACCCTCATCTGCCAACCATGCGCGATTCCCACACGGACTGCTTGAGCTTTTTTGTTGGGAATGGGGATGTTCTCCTGCTCAAATGAATGTAATCTGGCACCTTGGGGCTCTGGTTTCGTAGACCATGTGCAGTTTAGGGTGTTTCCATGCGCATTTCACTCCACTGGCTCCCGGTCCGTCTCAGGATTCATTTTAAAATTTTAGTTCTTACTTTTAGAGCTTTAAATGGTCAAGCCCCTTCCTATATTTCTGAGTTGCTCAAATTTTATAAGCCAACACGTTCCCTTAGATCCTGAAATCAATACCTGCTGGTCTGCCCCCACACTCACTTTAAATCCAGAGGTGACCGAGCCTTCCAAGCCGTAGCCCCCGACTATGGACTGCTCTGCCACTGTCCATGCGCACTTTAAATTCTATTGAGTCTTTTAAAAAGGATCTACTAAAGACTACTGTTTCTACAGGCTTTCAGTTAGGCGTGGGTTTTTTAGGGGCTTTTATGTCTTCTGTGTTTTTGTTTGTTTTTTAATCTTTTTATGTACCTGTTTTTAACTGTGTCTTTGTTTTATACTATGTATTCTGCTGATTTTACTGTGAAGTACTTTGTGAACCCTTTCTGTGAAAAGTGCTATAGAAATCAAATTAACGTACTTACTATTTTGCAAGTTTGGTGCACACGCAAATTGAGACTATGTCCTGCACAACATCTCCCCCAGCAATGTCAAGAAGCCAGTGATCTGCCAAGATATGCTCGCACTGACGGTATATGCCCGCACTCTGGGCTCTGTTTATTGTCATAGTAGCACTACACGTTCGTTTGAAGCGCTTGGGGCTGCCCTTATTTTCTCTGCTATAGCAACAGCTGGGGTAAAAGTGACAGCTAATGAACGACACTCGCACCGTGCGTTCTTTGAAAATGGAGTAGATGCCAAACAAGAAGTTGTTGGGCTTTCTAATCATCACTGCAATGGCAGTGAATCCCTGGACTTGAGTTATTATTGTTTATGCTCTGTTGTTGAGCTTCATCACTGCAGTGCCAGTGTGAATCCTTGGACTTGTGAGTTGCTTTGGTGAGTTACTTTAGTTATCGAATCCAAGTGATAAGTGATTGTATGTAGTCTATTATACATTCTATTATATTATATTACATGAGCCTATATTATATTTTATTGTATTATATTATATTCTTATCATATTATTATAAATAATTATCATTATACATATTACTGTACATTATGCATTATACACAAAAGGAAAAAAACATAAGGGAAAAACAAGAACTAGAACTATCTATCTACCCCCTCTTTCTTTCTTTCTTTCTTTCTTTCTTTCTTTCTTTCTTTCTACCTACCGCCTTTCCCTGTCTTTTTGCTTCCTTCTTCCGCTGCTTTCAGCATTCACACACATTTCCTTCAGGAAATGCTATCTTTTCCTAGTTATTAATGTTTTAAAAATGTGATTGGCATGTTAATCAAGTGTAAACTTAAAGCAGTAGTAAGTGATCCGGTCGTTTTGGTTAACTTCTTGTCAGCCGATGGAGTTAGCAGTCCCCGCCCTCGTCATGGATTTATTGGTCCTCGTCCCTACGTCACCACATTCACGCGCATCCCTTGGCTGCACACACAGAGATGACCGCCCCTTTATGCCGTTCTCTCTCCTCATTGGATAAAGGTTGTAGGATACAAGGAAAGTTTTCTCCTCGGCTTACAGCAGAGCAGAGTGACTGACAGACCCGTGTTTCAGATCAAACACTCTATATAAGTGATTGCCGTCGAAAGATATAACTATTTAAGACTTATATTAACACAAACACTCCGCTTACTTCTGCTTTAATGACTCTGAATGAGGCTTGATGTATAATTTTATGTATTTTAATGTATACATCTCCATGGCACTGATGATCTTTTAATCAAAAAGAAAAGTAAAAACACAATGTCTACTTATATGACAACTAAAGCAGTAAAATCCAACAAATTACAAAATAGAGAGAGCTGCAACTGAACCTAAATGGGTAGCATTTATTTGTTAGACAAGAAACAGTAAAAAATCAAAAATCAATTATGCCATTTTATAAAACAGAAAGGTGAAATCCGGCCATCTGATTGGTTGTTAACTGTGATGAGCATATTCATTAGATTCCCATGACGTCACTGTGTTTCTGCGCCGCCATATTTGTGTCTGAATCAGGGCAATCTGGACACAGATCACAGCGTCACGTTACCAGAACAAGTGGAGTAGTAGGAGGAAATCAGCAAGAGACCGAAAATTGAGGTTATTTGAAAGATGCCAGGATTATATTGTGCTGTTGACTGTGATAGCAGTCGCCAAAGAAACCCCAGACTGTAGTTTTATTCCATCCCAAAAGACGTAAAGTTATAGGCGGAATAAATATGTAACCCCGATAAAAATACTGTGGGTTTACTGAAAGTATTTGTTATGATTTAATGTCAAAACAGTTGATTTTGTGTTGCATTCATGAGAAAAAAATATAATTGTAGTTGCTTCATGGGACCACAAGAGGGCGCTTTAAGTATGGTCAATGGGAAAGGTGTAGTCATGCGTGCGTTGCATGCTGGGAACAAGACGAGCCAGAATTGATCTGATATGGATGCTGTTGTGAGAAATCGCTAAGCGAAGTTACCGCTGTTTTTATGCAAAAGTATTTTATTTTTACAGTTACGACTCTGTATCATTATTTTTGAGTTTTCCAAGAGTGCCCGCACGACTGTAAACCGGAGGAGACGCTTTGTTTGGGTTTCTAACCGAGGACTCCGGTGAGTTGCTGTACTGTGTTACGGTGCTATGCTAAGATGCTAAGTTGCTAACGGCTAATGAGCCCGAGTTTTCAGTTGATTATATGTGCAGAATGTTGAACTGTGAAGTCATAAAAACCAATCGGAGTCGACTGAAAGTGTTTTAAAGATGCTGTAACGAGTCAATATGTTAAGTTTGAGTTGGGAAAAAGTGCATTTATTTTACGAGTGTCTTAGTAATTTTCACTGCGTCATTCCGACGCCATGTTCAATGTTAGTGAGTGGAAACGAGCTCGGTGTGTGGTGAAACGTTACTTGATATGTACACACAGACGTTCGCTGATTTTTCGTAGTTTAATTAATATGTTTAAATTCATTTTTGAAACTGTGAAATATGCAATTTGTAAATGTAAACGAGAAACATGATTGGAAGAAGATCAGAGTTTATTTTTGTAACATGATTAATATAGTACTGTTAAAAAAAAACACATATTAATGGTGACCTGAGGTTTTTTTTTATGTCTCATAATGCAGTCACTTAATTCTTTGTGGTCAGTATTAGTTACATTTGATTTAAAGAGAGAAATAGATATAAATCTGTACAGATATTAATGACTGCTAGTTAACTTTTATGTTCTACTATGCAGATTGGTTTTTTTATATGCCGAATTGCTGAATCTACATCGAGTGTCGAGTGACCAGGGGTTTCTGTCTGAGAGAGGCGGGAACAGAGAGGAGGCAGATTCCTTCATCTTCATTGTCGTCGTGGAGAATCGTCACCTGGAGGAAGTATCCAACCAGCGCGCAGTAACATACATACACAAACACATACTACCCGGGTAGACCACATATACACTGAATAGACTTTGACTTTGACAAATATGGATTCCAACTAAACTTTTGACTGGACACATTGAACTTTGATATCGGAACAGCTAAGAGCTGAAGGGACAATTTCTTTTATTTTTGTTTATTATTTTTGTTTGTTATTTTTCATACCTTTGGGGATTTTCATCTCAACATGTTTCAACTTGAATTTTCATGCTGTGAGAATAAACATGCTTGTGTTTACTACTAATCTTCCCTCGCTCCTTGAGACGAATTAGAAAGAAGTTTATCTTTAGTGGTCTAAGCAAATCACAGAGCGTTACATCCTATTTTGTGGCGAGCTAGCCAGGAGCGAGGGTTATATAGGTTAACTGTACAATACAAACTGTTATTTTGAACATAAGAAATTGCCATTTAATTTATCTGATTATCCCTATTATTAATTTTCCCTTTTTTTGTCCTCTCTCTGACTTAAACTGAGGATAATGGCAGACAGTAGTGACAAGCTGTCTGTGTGTGTGTCTGGTGTTACCGGTAGTGATGCCGATCAGGACATCATTGATTCCCTCAAGAAATATGGCCCTGTAGCTGGAATAAGGAGAGTGCAAACCACAGGAGGATCAGATGGAGAAACAGTCATCGTCGAGTTCCAGTCAGGAACTACAAGAGCAAATGTTGAGCCTCTTCTCCCTATGGAAGTAGTGAATGTGACCAACCCAAGTGTCAAGTGGCAAGTAGACCATGTTCCAACACTCACCTCGTCTGCTGACCAGTCCACAGCTGTTTTATCTGCACCATCCACTGACTCCAGTAACAGCAGTGACTCTGATAATGGTGCTCACTCAGACAGCAGCACCACACCTCTCGTGCGCAGAAGCAAGAAAAAATCTGGACATGGTAAGCCCCTCACACCATTCACACCTACCATGACACACAATCCAAGTGCTTCAAGTACAGTTAAAAAGAAACACCATGTACATACAAATCCCCCGAGCCCCACCTTGAGTAATGAAGTGACAAACCCACCTGAAGTCCAACGTGTTGTTGTGGAACATGTGATCAAAAGTCAACCAAACAACTCCAAGTGGATGAGGACATTCTCTGGTAAAATACCCAAGCCCCCAGGTGAGGCAGATTATGAGACGTGGTCGTTACATGCAGAGTTGATGTTTAATGATGACAGTCTTTCAGTCGATGTACAGCGGAGGAAGATACTAGAGAGCCTGCTTCCCCCAGCTTCAGATGTGGTGAGGCAGCTTGGTACCTCTGCACATCCCAGACATTATGTACAGCTGCTTGACTCTGCATATGGACTTGTTGAGGATGGAGAGGAGGTGTTTGCCAGGTTCCTGAACACTAACCAGAATCCAGGGGAGAAGGCATCTGATTATCTACAGCGGCTGCAGAGTCTCTTGTGCACCGCTGTGAAGAGAGGTGGCGCAAAGCAGGTAAATGCAGACCGACATTTACTGAAGCAGTTCAAGCGTGGCTGCTGGGACCACAGCCTGGTCTTACAGCTGGAGCTCAAGAATGAAATACCTCCCAACTTTGCAGAGCTGCTGCTACAGGTACGTACTGAAGAGGACAGGAGAGCATCAAAACATGACAGGATGCAGCGTCACTTTGGCTCCTCCAAGACAAAGCCTTCAGTAAACATTCATTCTGTGCCTGACATCTCTCTCTCTGATTCCAATGCCAGCTTACTGCAGTCATACATCTCTGAAACTGAAAGCCTGAGAAAGCAAGTGGCCCAGCTACAGATGCAGCTCAGCAGCAAGAAATACAAAAAAGACAAAAAACAGGAATTTAAAGGTACAGTACCAACAAATAACTCACCTGCACCAGTAGCTGAAGCACAGGCTCATCATGTGATGCCGCAGAACACACCCACTCCAAGACCTCAACCTAAGGCCTGGTTCTGTTATAAGTGTGGAGAGGACGGCCACATCGCCAGGAACTGTGACAAGCCCATGAACAAAGCCCTCGTAGACCAAAAATACACAGAACTGAGACACAAGCAGGACGAGTGGAAGGCAAGACAGCCTTTAAACTGGAACGGGTTCCAGTAACGGGACCTACTGGAACCGAGGACACAGAGGAGAGTCCCCTATCAAAATGGAGATGTGAAACCAAATGTCAACAAGCCACGGCAGCCACACGTCGGCTCACAAGAAGATTGGTTGGTTCGAGGCATGTAGCCGGAGTCACAGTTGGCGGAGTTCAGCAAAACTGTCTAATGGACGGAGGCTCACAGGTCACGACCATCACCAAATCCTTTCATGAAACCCACTTACCTTCTCATTCCATCATTCCCATAGAGGACCTCTTGCATATAGAGGGAGCTGCAGGCCAACACGTCCCTTACCTTGGCTGCATTGAAGTTGACATAGCTTTCCCAGAACATTTCACAGGAGAGCCCAAGGTGGTCACGACGCTGGCTCTAGTTGTCCCCGATCCCAGAACCAGTGTTGAAGTTCCAGTTCTCATCGGCACAAACACTCTCGACATCCTGTACAAAGGTTTCAAAGAAGGAACAACAATTTCACCAGACTGTGAATATGCCTCACTCGTCAGACACCTGCAGAGCATTTACTTGTGCAAGACACAACAAGATGGGAGAGTGGGCAGAGTGAAATTACAGTCGAGGAGCACCATCGTCATTCCGGCTGGAAAGAAAATGGCAGTAAATGGCCGTGCCAGACATGTCTCCACTGTTCATGGTGCACCTCTCCTGGTGGAGTCCCCCACCAACGTCAGTCTGCCAGATGGCTTGATATCCTGCAGTTACATCATGGCAAGCCCACGTCAGACCTCCTTTAAAGTTCCCATCCTCCTCAAGAATGAGTCTGCACACGACATTATAGTTCCAGCCCATCGAACTCTAGCAGAACTTTCAATGCCACTGTCCATCTCTCCATTGACCTCCACCCACGATATTAAAGGGGAAGTACCCACCTCCAACCAGACCAACATTACGGCCCAGTGTTTCACAGCTGGTCAAGTGGATCCTGAAAACTCGATCAAGTTTGAGTTCACTGATTCTCCTCTGTCAAAAGAATGGCAAGACAGGATCACCAGGAAGCTGAATTCGATTCCTGAAGTCTTCGCCAGGGGAGATCTGGACTATGGACACACGACAGCTGTAAAGCACAAGATTCGCCTTTCTGACCCGACGCCTTTCAAACAGAGGGCAAGGCCAATCCATCCATCAGATTACGAGGCGGTCCGCCTCCATCTGAAAGAACTTTATGACGCAAACATCATAAGGGAGTCAGAAAGTCCGTTTGCTTCGCTCAATCACAGAGAAGTGCTGGTATTCCTAGACGATCTCATTGTGTTCTCCAACAGCCTGGAAGAACATGAAGAGCGGCTTTTGAGGGTGCTGAACCGACTAAGAGATTTCGGTCTCAAATTGTCACCGGAGAAATGTCACTTCTTCAGGAAGTCTGTGAGATACTTAGGTCACATAGTATCGGAAAACGGTGTGGAGACCGACCCTGCTAAGATCACAGCACTTACCTCATGGCCCCGCCCGAACAACATCTCCGAGTTGAAGTCGTTCCTCGGATTCACAGGCTATTATCGAAGGTTTGTCAGAGACTACTCCAAGATTGCAAAGCCTCTAAATGATCTGACGGCTGGATACGTCCCTGCAAAGAAAAAGAAACAGGAGAACACATCAAAAGGTCAAAGGTCATTCTCCAATGTCGACTTAAAGAAACCATTCAACGACAAATGGACACCCTCATGTGAGGAGGCATTCAAAACCCTCATTGAGCGGTTGACAACAGCACCTGTACTGGGATTCGCCGACTCCAAGAAGCCATACATACTCCATACAGATGCTAGCTTGCATGGACTTGGAGCCGCGCTGTACCAGCAACAAGATGGTCAAATGAAGGTTATTGCATATGCCAGTCGAGGGTTATCCAACTGTGAACGCAGATACCCTACTCACAAGCTTGAGTTTCTCAGTCTCAAGTGGGCGATCACAGATAAGTTTGCTGATTACCTCTATGGAGTGGAGTTCAGCGTGCTAACCGACAATAACCCCTTGACTTACGTCTTGACCTCTGCAAAGCTGGACGCCTGTGGTCATCGTTGGCTTGCTGACCTGTCCAACTTTAATTTCAGCATCAAGTACAGGGCTGGCAAAAAGAACCAGGACGCAGATGGACTATCGAGACGTCCACATGTCCCTGCAGAGATCGATGACAGTGCAGCAGTTGAGGATGAACGAGTGCAGCAGTTCATGTCAAAGTTTCTGAAGGAGGAAAGTGAGGACACTTTCCCTAAGGAGGCTATCAAAGCCGTCTGTGAGCGACATCAGCTGGACAAATTCACCGAGACTGAGGAAGGAAGTGGTCACTTACCTGTCATCGTGGAGTGTCTAGCCATGGATGAACGTGCTATCTGCCCTGAATATGCTCAAGCTGACCTGCTTCCTGGATCCACTACACTTCCCAGAATGTCTCAGCAGGATTGGGCTGTGGAGCAGAGAAATGATCCAACCATCAGCAGAGTAATGGACATCGTCAGAGCAGGTAAACGTCTCACTTACCGTCTCCGGCAGAAAGAGGAAAGAGAAGTACAGTTATTACTCAGAGTTCAAGACCGGCTGATATTGAGTGATGAAGTCCTGTATAGAAAGTGCAAGGGTGAGGATCAACCTACCTTCCAGCTCGTTCTCCCGAGGAAATACAGACAGATGGCGCTGATGAGTCTCCATGATGATGTCGGTCATTTGGGATATGAGAGGACAGTAGATCTGGTACGTGCACGGTTCTATTGGCCGAGGATGAGTTTAGAGGTCGAGGAGATGATCAGAAGATGTGAAAGGTGCCTTCGACGCAAAGCAAGGGCAGAGAGAACAGCTCCCCTCGTCAACATCAAGACCAGCCGGCCACTCGAGTTAGTGTGCATGGACTATCTCTCCTTGGAGCCAGACGGCCGTGGCACGAAGAACATACTTGTGATAACTGACCACTTCACAAAGTATGCAGTTGCAGTACCCACTCCTGACCAGAAGGAGAAGACGGTAGCCAAAGCGCTGTGGAATAACTTCCTTGTACACTATGGCATACCTGAGCGCTTACATAGCGATCAAGGTCGCAACTTTGAATCCGCCGTCATCAAGAACCTCTGTGACCTCCTGGGGATAAAGAAATCGAGGACGACGCCTTACCATCCACGCGGTAATCCGGTAGAGCGTTTCAACCGGACCTTACTCGCGATGCTCGGAACCCTCGAAGAAGTGGATAAAGTGATGTGGCGCGATCATGTGCAGCCATTAGTCCACGCCTATAATTGCACAAAGAACGACACTACTGGATTCTCCCCATATCAACTAATGTATGGCAGACAGCCAAACCTGCCAATTGATGTGGCTTTTGGATTGAATCCTGGAGGACGGAGGAAAGTCACTCACAGTGAGTATGTGAAAAAACTCAGGGAAACACTGGAGGAGAGTTACAGACTGGCTGTTGAGCACAGTGATAAGACGGCTCTACGCAACAAACAGAGGTACGACTTGAAGGTCAGAGAATCCACTCTACAGGTTGGAGACCGTGTCCTCGTAAAAAACGTCGGGATAAGAGGAAAACACAAGATTGCAGACAAGTGGAGTCAAACCGTCTACAAGGTGGTGAAACACATCGATGATTCTCCAGTGTATGTAGTGGCTCCACTCACCTCTGAAGGCCCAGAGAGGACATTACACCGAGATCTACTCCTACCTTGTGGATTCCTTGCACCTTCCGAGTCAGCTGAAGTCGATGAGGTCAGTCAGAGTAACCAAAAGGAGAAACCTGTCAGAACCTCCCGGAGAAATCCAGCACCAGAAGTTGAGGAAGCAGAACATTTGCCTAGCGACAGTGATGAAGAGATGGAAGTGCACTATTCATCAGGAAGTCAAGGTGAAGTTACTTACCCATCATTCACTGTTGTACATGACATTCCCAGAACAAAGATCAAGCCTCCCTTGAACTTGGATGTGAACCTAGAAGGGTCAAGTCTTAACCCGACAGCTAGAGAATTCTATCCCCAACAAGTGGAAGAAGAGGAACACTCAAGCACATCGCAGGTTCCAAGTGTGGAAGCAGATGTGGATGTTAACTTGCCTGCCGACCCCTTACCTGTCGATGATGTAAACTTACCTTCAGACAACTTACCGGACGAGACAAACTTTCCTGTGGAGACAAACAACTTACCTTTGGACAACTTACCGGATGAGACAACGTTGCCTGTGGAGAAAATAGACCTACCTGTTCACTTACCTGTGGATGAAAGTCTAACAGTACCTGATGAACCACTCGCTGGACAACCTGAAAAGGAAATTGACAACACAGAACTGGAAAACCAAGGAGCAACGAGAGAGGAGAGCAAAGGAGACAACGTCAGAGAGGATGTTGGACTGACAGATACAAGTTCTGCTCAGGATGAAAAAGAACCAGAGATCAGATGGCCAACCAGAGCTAGAAGAGAGCCTGACAGATTATCATACAAACATCTTGGAAACCCCTTGACTATGGTCATGCGCTCCATACTGCATAGTCTGGACCAAGTTTTCACAGATGCCCTTGACTTGCCCATCCTACCAAGCTCTTCACCTTCCCCTTACACAAGCCCAGTTATTGATATTTAAGTGTGTTGACATGCAGAGACGCATGCCAATTAAGGGCGGGTGGATGTAACCCCGATAAAAATACTGTGGGTTTACTAAAAGTATTTGTTATGATTTAATGTCAAAACAGTTGATTTTGTGTTGCATTCATGAGAAAAAAATATAATTGTAGTTGCTTCATGGGACCACAAGAGGGCGCTTTAAGTATGGTCAATGGGAAAGGTGTAGTCATGCGTGCGTTGCATGCTGGGAACAAGACGAGCCAGAATTGATCTGATATGGATGCTGTTGTGAGAAATCGCTAAGCGAAGTTACCGCTGTTTTTATGCAAAAGTATTTTATTTTTACAGTTACGACTCTGTATCATTATTTTTGAGTTTTCCAAGAGTGCCCGCACGACTGTAAACCGGAGGAGACGCTTTGTTTGGGTTTCTAACCGAGGACTCCGGTGAGTTGCTGTACTGTGTTACGGTGCTATGCTAAGATGCTAAGTTGCTAACGGCTAATGAGCCCGAGTTTTCAGTTGATTATATGTGCAGAATGTTGAACTGTGAAGTCATAAAAACCAATCGGAGTCGACTGAAAGTGTTTTAAAGATGCTGTAACGAGTCAATATGTTAAGTTTGAGTTGGGAAAAAGTGCATTTATTTTACGAGTGTCTTAGTAATTTTCACTGCGTCATTCCGACGCCATGTTCAATGTTAGTGAGTGGAAACGAGCTCGGTGTGTGGTGAAACGTTACTTGATATGTACACACAGACGTTCGCTGATTTTTCGTAGTTTAATTAATATGTTTAAATTCATTTTTGAAACTGTGAAATATGCAATTTGTAAATGTAAACGAGAAACATGATTGGAAGAAGATCAGAGTTTATTTTTGTAACATGATTAATATAGTACTGTTAAAAAAAAACACATATTAATGGTGACCTGAGGTTTTTTTTTATGTCTCATAATGCAGTCACTTAATTCTTTGTGGTCAGTATTAGTTACATTTGATTTAAAGAGAGAAATAGATATAAATCTGTACAGATATTAATGACTGCTAGTTAACTTTTATGTTCTACTATGCAGATTGGTTTTTTTATATGCCGAATTGCTGAATCTACATCGAGTGTCGAGTGACCAGGGGTTTCTGTCTGAGAGAGGCGGGAACAGAGAGGAGGCAGATTCCTTCATCTTCATTGTCGTCGTGGAGAATCGTCACCTGGAGGAAGTATCCAACCAGCGCGCAGTAACATACATACACAAACACATACTACCCGGGTAGACCACATATACACTGAATAGACTTTGACTTTGACAAATATGGATTCCAACTAAACTTTTGACTGGACACATTGAACTTTGATATCGGAACAGCTAAGAGCTGAAGGGACAATTTCTTTTATTTTTGTTTATCATTTTTGTTTGTTATTTTTCATACCTTTGGGGATTTTCATCTCAACATGTTTCAACTTGAATTTTCATGCTGTGAGAATAAACATGCTTGTGTTTACTACTAATCTTCCCTCGCTCCTTGAGACGAATTAGAAAGAAGTTTATCTTTAGTGGTCTAAGCAAATCACAGAGCGTTACAAATAGTTGACTGCAGGCAGTCTATCAGTGGCAGCATGGGCTGTGACAAGTCTCACTAAAAGAGGGGATTCACTTTTTTTTTAATAACATGGATATATTGAATTCTGCATTTTGATTACTTTCTTATTAATTACTCACTGATTCTGCATTTAGGGTCTTTTATTTCTGTATAACAGACCGTTACTAAGTAAAACGGGCCGTTGCTAGGGACGCCGCTCTGATCAGCGGAGCAGGGCAGAAGAACTATAAGGATTTTTACCTTGTGTTTCATTTTTACCAGCTTCAGACTAATTGTGATGTTAGAAAAATGACTTGTAGCTGGTTAGAGGGAGAGTGGAGGCTCTCTGCCTCCCTCACCGCTGCTGGAATCAAACCTGCGATCAGAGCGGACAGAGCAGACGGGCCAGCGCAGTGTCACAGCTGTGACCAGCTGTGTCTGTGCCACCGCGAGTCCGTGACACAAACGTGTCCCAAACCGTAGTCTCTTATGACAGACAGCACTACATAAATGCGCACATCGTAACATTTACATGATAATTCATCAATCTACTGATTGATTATCAAAAAACAACTACACACGAGTCGACCGAGAGGAGGGTGGGGAGCAAACAGCGGAGAAGTGACCGGACTAAGGACTTTGATCAACAGTACGTCTCAAATTAATTAATTAATTCATAAACTGTGTAATACGTGGGATAATATAGAGTTAGTCTGTTGTTATAGAGATATAAACCCAGACAGGATGCATGAAACCCTGTCATTTTGTCAAGAAACTGTCATTTCCATCCTGCGGTTTGCATGCTGTCATATGAGGAGACCTGTCAAATCGGACACAAATATGGCGGCGGTCCCTTCGACGTGACGTCACTGCAACCTATGAATACCACAGCTACTATTCTAAAGCCTTATCACAGCATGGCTATCACTCCGCATCAGGCACGTAATGACTGGTATGAATGAAAGTCAGACTGTTGCAGTAGGTAGCAAAAGGCAGCCTGTGTTTTGACGACGTTAACAAATAGACTAAATTACCGTAGTTGAATTCACATGTTTATGATGAAACTGAAACTGAACATCGATTAATTTTCACCTCCAGGGAGGGTTAACAATGGTGGAGTGGACTGAGCAGTGGCTTTCACCTGAAAAAAAAAACTGGGGAAAAGTAGACATGCAGTGCTACCGTCCTGAGATGTGGGACTATTTTTCTCACAGTGGGGCTATTTTATTGGATAATGTATTTCTGGTTGAAAAAAAACTACCTGAAATTGATTGCTTATTCCTCTTTCATATTGCCATTATTGGTAACCGTTTCATAAAAGCAATATATAATTTCAGTCCGTGATATGCTCACTATGAGAAGGCCCCTTAGCCGTGGTATAATGAGCGTATACCATGGCCTGTCGTGATATATTGCTTAAGTAACACCAGAGAAGGACTTTGGTAACACTCCAGTCAGTGCCAATGTTACTATGATAAACAGTTCACCTTCTTGAATGAAGTTATATTGCTGAGCCTACTTCGTTTGCAAAGCTTCTTGAAAGAGTTCAACACTTCCTCTGTCTTTAAAGAGTATATTATAGGATTGAGCAAAGCTGGTATAGTGTGTGTCAAAGAGGAGTTTATGATTCTAGCATTAGGATGGATATAGGTGGCCACTGAAGCAATGTTGGTTCCCACAACTGGGAGAAAGAAAATAGCCACAAGGATCAAATGAGAAGTACAAGTTTTCAACGCTTTGAGTCTCTCTGCTGCTGATGCAATCCTGCTCAGTGCTATAGAAATACAAACATATGTGATTGCTATCAATATAAGAGGACAACAAAGTAGAAAAATGAAAGCAACATATGCCATTATATTATTTAAAGAAGTGTCATTACAAGCCAGACGATACACTGGTGCATGATCACAGAAAAAGCTTTTCACTACCACAGATCCACAGAAGGAAAGACGATTAATAAGTCCAACAGTAAACGCTACTAGACATAATAAAAAAATCCATGTGAATAGCAGCATTGAAGCAATAGCTGGTTTTGTCACAATACTATGGTACCTTAAAGGGAAGCAAATTGCTATAAATCGGTCATAGGCCATAGTGACGAGTGTCCATGACTGTACACTTACAAAGAACAAAACAAAGAACATGTAACTTAAGCAAGCCTCATAAACAATATACCTCCTGTCAAACAAAAACATATCCAACAATTTGGGGACAAGAGCAGTGCTGCCACACAAATCTGTCAACGCCAGGTTGAACACAATCATATATTTAGGTGTATGAAGAGTCTTGACCAGGCAGATAACTGAGAGAAGGAGGCCATTCCCAACAACAGTCATGATATAGACAAAACACAGAAACACATAGTAATAAGTAACATGAGGGATGTTGGAAAACCCGCTGACATAGAAATATGTGGGACGAACAAATGTGGAATTAAATATGGTAGCAGCTTTCTCTTCAGAGCCCATTATCAATGTCTGTTTCCTGGACATAAAAAGAGAAAATAACAGAGCATGTATTTAAACAAAACAAAGTATGACACGGTTGCTTTATAAGAACTGCTGTAACAACCTCACCTTGAGAATAAGAGGGGTGCAGCACACTAAAGTGATTTGTTTGTGAGAGAACTGTCATTTATATTTTTCCCTTTCACTGTGGATGCAGGTGGGTGTGTCACTTACTAATTTACATCACAAAGCAACTGTGTATTACTGTGCTGATGCAATCCACAAAGTGAAATATTTACAACAGGCTTTTCATAGCATAGTCATAAGCGATGAGATGTAAAATATTGGAAAATTGGAAGGGTTATCTTTTACATTGTTTTTTGTGATAATGGAGATGAGGAACATTTGGGCATATCATATTGTATTAAGACAACTTCAACAAGACTAGCCAAAAACGTTGTATATGGCTGAACCAACCATGGCCAATATGTGAAACTGAGGATATTTAACCCTCTACTGCACACATTCTGTAGCCTGACTCTCGCCAGACCCTTGTAGTTCCGCAAAGCTACGCTGAGCTCCGCACAAGGGTCTGGGACTGCTCCATAGGCGATTCATTTCAGAAGGCGGGGGCTTGTAAAAAAAATCTTGTATGTGATTGGATAAACCACTTGTCCGTTATCTTGAATGACGTGCTACTTCAGCCACTCACTGCGAGCCGCCATTGTTGTTTGACTCAAACAGTCGCTTCAGCGCTACGTCACACCTCAGAAAGTCCCGCCCGGCGATCCTGATTGGTTCATTATTTTTTGCTCCGGGGAAGAAGTTTGCATTGGCCTCGAGTCCAGACCCTTGTGCGAAGCTGAGCGTAGCGCCTCTGGCGTAGCTTTGCGGAAGTACAAGGGTCTGGCGAGAGCCAGGCTACACATTCTGGTGATGCATGATAAAAAATACTCCACACCATTTTTGAGTTAATTTGGGGATATTTTATTGAAAAAAAAAAAAAAAATTATATTTGGACACCCCCCTTTCCAAAATATTTTTCTGTTGCCTGAGGGCAACGTTGTGCGCTAATGGTACACAATCGCAGAGAATATAACTCATTTACATATCATGAGACAATGCTTAGAAAGCAGTAGAACATAATATTTAAAAAAAAAAATAAACAACCATTTCATAAAAAGAACACTTCTGATACACATAACATTGTGTAAATATCATCAATATCATGTACGCCTATCTAGACTGAAAGAGGCTAAACAAAAAACAGAAACTTAATGAACCGTGTAGTAAGGCAGATTACACATTACACTCTCTTCTCATACATCAATTTCTTGACCTACCCTACACTTTCTTCACATACTGCCTCCATTTCTTCACCTTCCCTTCTTCTCATCCATGAATGGCCAGTGGGAGGTTTTGTCTGAGCGGATTTCATTCAATGTGAAACTTCACAAAACAGTTACTCTGTGTAGTAAAGCAGAGGTGCACATCACATTTTCTGCACATGACCTTTGGTGTTCCTGGACACCCAGGGACCCTGCACCTTCCCTTCTTTTCTGACATCACTGGCCAGTGGGATGTTTTGTCTAAGCGGATGTTTTGGTTGGGGATGGGAGACGTGGGTCCCTGCTTTTTCTTCTTTGCTTCGAGCTGCTGAGAAACTCCACCACTGGGTCGTCCTCTCTTCCTTCCATCCTTTTGGTACTTGCACAGACTATGTGCAATCTGTGACTTGAAGGCATAAAGCCGCATGTGGTCACGTTTTGTCATTCCATTGTCAGTACAATCCCTCCTGTACATGAGCCAACATGTCACCACCACCATGTCTATGAAGTGAAAGACAAGACGGTGGTACCACTTTTTTGATCTGATGTTTGTGCGGTATAAGGATATTAGAGAGTCCAACAAGTCAACACCTCCCATGTATTGATTATATGTGGACACGACTGCAGGGCATGGGACCTTGATGACTTGTTTTTGCTGCTTGTCCCATCCGTCAACCTCGGATACAGGGTGGGCACCTATGTAGCTACTCAGGAGGGTGACTGACCTGTTGTCACGCCATTTGACTGCATGCAGCTCAGTACTTCCAACACGAGCAGTTTTTTCCTGGAAGGATCCACGCCCTGATTTTTTCAGGTCATCATCTTTTACCATACAACTGCCTGGCAAGCGATTCAAGCGCACCGTACCCACACAGTGAATGCCTTGGTGGGCCAACACAAGCATCAATGGGACAGAGCTAAACCAGTTGTCAAAGAACAATTTGAAATTTCTGTTCTTTGGAATTGTTGCTGCCAGGCGCAGTACCACATTTCCACTTTTTCCTACATCTGGAAGCTCAGGTGGATGGACAGCTTTTCCCACATAAACCTCAAGATTGTGTGAAATGCCATCTGATCCAGCAAGGATCAGTATTTTGTACCCCCATTTCTTCGGTTTGTTGGGTAGGTACTGCTTTAGTCCACTTTTGCCTTTAAAGGGAACCATTTGTTCATCCACACACAAGGTCTCCAGCATTGGAATATCTTTCAGCTTAGGTATGATGTGATCCAGGAGAGGCCTGATCTTGTAGAGCTCATCATAGTTTTCCATGTCTCGTTCACACTGTTGCTCATGTAACCCCGCTGCCAGTGGCCAGCCCCCGGTTCTTAGCTCTAGACCAGCAAGGAGTTGGTGCTTCAGACCAGTTTTAAGAACCAAGAACCGGTTTTTAAGCGGTGGAAAAGCAAAGAACCGGTGCTAGTCAGACTCTAGCTCCGAACCAGCACTGGAACCAGCTCAGTGGAAAAGGAGGGGAAACCCTACAACCACGGTATGTCACAAAACTATAACGCGCCCATTCAATTACATTGACGTTCACTGCTCTTTTGCCGTCCATCATGGCGTCCGGAGCTATCGCGAGTGGAACGTGACGTCACGTGCAAGGGGTCAATAATGCATTGTGACTGAAATGATTGACATTGGCAATAGGCTTCTTGCACAACATTACTTCCTACTTCCGGTAGAGCGCCGCTTCATGTATGCCTGTTTCCGGTCACTGTCTTGGTCACCCTTAGCATCGCAAACTTTACTCTGCTTCAATCAACCGTAGTTATTTTTCCCCGATCTCCTTTTAAATATTGTATTGTATATAAGTTTAATTAAATTATTGTTATTTGTTATTAGTTTATACAATTGTAGTATTCTTAAGTTAGTCTTCAGAGACTAGAGCTAGGCTTCACTGAACATCTTAAACATGTACACGTCGTCATGAAATAAAGACGGGAAAGTGACCTCAAACACACTCCGCCACAAACCCCAGTCCTCACCACTGACACAGTTGATAAACCTTCAAGAAATATTTCTTACCTTCACTCTTGGGTGTCTAAAACAGTCAGCGCCATCAGTCATCCAGCTGCAACAGGTATAATCCACCATGCTGCTCCTGTTTACATCTCGTTACCTGTCAGCGTGTTTCATCCATTTGCATTATGTGAAAAAAAAAAGAAGTTTTTAGCTAACGTCAACTTAGCTTTAGCTTCAAGTGTCCTGACAGGAGAGGCCGACACAAGGAGACAGTGAATCATCTCTGGACCTGGTACCGAGTCCAGACCACCAGTCCAGACCGTCCGGCGCCCGTGACACACCATGTCCGACCTGAGCAGCGAGCCGTGTCCCGGTGGGAGAAGATCGGGTGGAACACGGTGGAGCTGGGATCAGAAACACCTATGGCTGCTGCCGCCACTAAAAGTTTTTTTTTAATTCATATTGCAAATGGATGAAACGGGCAGACCGCAAGGAACGAGACATAAACGGGAATAATATTGGTGGATTATTGACCTGTTGGTGCTGGATGACTGATGCTGCTGACTGTTTACCAGAGTGAAGGTAAGAAATGGTTTGATCAGCTGTGTGTCCGCTCGGAATGTGTGGTGGACTGAGTCCGCCGTGGAGTTTTTTCTTTGCTTTTTTTACTGTGTTTTCCGTCTGTGATTTTATGGCTGGTCTCCCGTGTGTCTGGTTGTGTGGATGAGTGGAGGTTTGTTCGGACAGGGGTGTTAATGAGGGAGACTAACATGATGCGCCACTATAATACATACTAGTTAAAGCAGAAGTAAGCGGAATTTTTGTGTTAATATAAGTCTTAAATAGTTATATCTTCCGACAGCAATCACTTACATAGAGTGTTTGGTCTGAAACACAGGTCTGTCAGTCACTCTGCTCTGCTGTAAGCTGCTTTAATAATAATAATAAAAACCTTAGCAATAAACAGTAGCTAGGCTACAGTGTCGCCTGGTGCCTCTGCTCACGGGGAAGGTGCTCGAGGCATACATGGCAATGGACGAGGACAGGGCTCACTCGTACCTGAAGGCAGCGCTCCTGACCAAGTTTGACGTCTCACCGGAGACGAGACATATCGCCAGCAGTTCCGGTCCCTGGCAGTTCCACCGGGAGAGAACCCAACAGAGACTTACCACCGCTTTAAGGGTCTCTACCGTCGATGGATTCGGCCAGAGCAGCATACAAAGGAGCAGATCGGTGAGCAGGTCATTTTGGAGCAGCTACTGCGAGTCTTCCCGGCAGACATCCGTACCTGAGTGAAGGAGCACGAGTTGACGGATGGGCTAGCTGCAGGCAAGCTAGCGCTGCAGTACCTCAATGCACGGAGGGGAGGCCCGACTGCCTACCAGGGTGGTCCCGGTCGTCAGGTTTCATCGCAGCCTAGACCAAAAGTAAAAGGGACAACGAGGAGTTTTGGAAAAGCGAAGCGTTTTCACACTACATTTATGAGCCTCCGCGCGCACTGTAAAATTCTTTGACCGGCGCAAGACGGACTCATGTTTTCATTCATCAATAATTAAAGTCAGAGGTTCAAAGAGGTTCACATACCGTCGTAGTTCCGAACATAAATGGCGATTCAGCTGCGTTATTCTCATAACTCGCCACAAAACCAAAAGTAAGGAAACGCTGGTCGGCTCGACCAGCATTTCCGCCAACACTTATAATAACAAAATAACGATAGAGACAGAACGATATATTTATCGAAAATGGGCCCATTAACAAGTGTGGGTAGCGGAGATTCATCCACATTACGTGAGACTTTTTTTATAACCGAATAGAAACTCCTCGTTGTCCCTTTAAGCTTAGCGGGGCATGTTACACTCCCCGGGCTGAGGTTGCAAGTGGAGGTCAACAGCGTTTTAAAGACGTTACCATTAATGGTGAATCTGTGACTGCCCTGGCTGACTCGGGGAGCTTCCTGATGCTGGTCCGAAGGGAGTTGGTGCCAACGGGCATTGTGGATTATAGCAGACAGGAAGACATTTTGTGTGTGCACGGGGACAGCCATTCCTACCCCATAGCTGAGGTGACGGTGGTGGTGGGTGAGCAACCTTACCTGCTGACTGTGGGGGTAGTTAAAAGTTACCCGTTAACTGCTATCCTGGGTTGGGACTTACCTGTGCTACTGGATGTGCTGCTGGACAGCACGTCAAAAGACAGTGACCTGGGGAAGGGTTTGTCCGGTCATGTGATCACCCACGCCCAGGCCAGAGCGGGGGCAACGGCCGACCCAAGGCAGGGAAAGGTGATCCAGAACTCTTTTCAACCCTGGACAGCAGTTTGTTTGAGGGGGGCACGAAGGGGCAGAGGAAGTCTGACTGTGGATGGACTCCAGCATCGTATGCAGGGAATTCCACCTGGTCTCCACGGATGCCTTCACTGTTTTAGGAAGACAATTCTGAAGGTTTGTGTGTTTGACTTGACTTGAATAAGTGACAAGGGCCTTGGCAGACTCGATGAGAGCTGACACTTCTTCATCATCTTTTCCGAGTGTGGTTTGCAGGACTGTGTTCAGGATGTGTGCTGCACAACTCAGCCTGGTAACGGTGCGCAGTGCTGCGACTATGTTTGAACCCCTGTCAGTCACATAAACCAGTCGGTGGAAGAACTCATCAATGTTGTATTTCCGCAGTGCCTCCAGGATTGCTGGTCTCAAGTTGTCTGCCGTCTTGCATAGAGAACTGTCCCAGTCAACTGTGCACAGCACACGCTCAATCAGCTCCCATTTCTTGTTGATTTAATGCAGAGTGATGCAGAGATATCCAACTTTTCGAAAATCGTCAGTCCACATGTCCAACGTCGCCGCGCTGCTTTCGGACAGCTGCTCCCTCAGCACCGGCATGAGTTGTTCCCTGTTTTCTCCCGCATATTTTTTGGTTTTCCGCGACACCATTGTTGGGTCAGCCCTAGCCCAACATCGATCAAACCCTGGGCTAGCTCAATAAACCCCCCCCCCCGCCACCCACAGTCTCAAATGACCTCACGTCCATACACACAAATCTCACGGCCAAGTTGGCTATCATATCCTTGTCCTCCCTGGTTGGCAGTGGGCGCTCTTCTCTTCTTAAAAATCTGTCCAAAGAACCGGCACCGCCACTGCCTGTCCGGCAGGCCTCACAGACATCCACATGCTTCCTCAGGGATGAGGTGCCTAGCTTGCGGCTGTCGAAGGCAAAAACACATTTACATTTTCTGCAGGCGGCATAGCCACTAAGTATGTTGTTTTCTTGGTCTGAAAGAAAACCAAACTTCTCCCAGACATCCGATTTCGCTGCACGTGAGTTTTTCTGTAAGCATACACACATACACCCGCATACCCACCCGCATTCATTTGAGTTTTAATATAATAAGGTGATGATCAGACCGAAATCTTTCATCAATCATTACTTGACCAATTTTTACCATTAAGGCGAAAGAAATAAGAAAGAAATCTATTCTACTTGCCGATGCATTTCTTCGTCAGGTGTATCTAATTAGATCCGGATTCTTTATTCTCCAAATATCAACTAAGTCCATTGCGGACATCATGGACGTAAGAGCGTATCGCTTTTGACCTTGATGATCGTCTTTTCCACCAGTTCTATCCTTGGAGGGTTGGAGAACAGTATTGTGATCTCCTGTCTGAATTACAGGAATATCACAATACTGAATCATCGAATATAAATTCTCCAAAAAAATAGGATCATTATTATTTGGAGCATAATTATTAACCAAACAAAAGCGTATACTTTCAAGTTCAACATCTAAAATAATTATTCGACCATCCGTATCACGTTCTATTTTATGCACAGAAAGATCTAGATGTTCTCTAAACAAAACTAGAACTCCCTTTTGGTTTTTCAAACCATGATTAAAAAAAAATTGACCCTTTCCATTCCTTCTTCCATTTTTCTTCATCTTCCTGCGTGGAATGTGTCTCTTGTAGACATATTATATCTAATTCTTTCTTATTAGCTAACCAAATAAATATTTCAGTTCTTTTAATAACATTGGCCAGTCCATTGCAATTATAGCTGGCAATACATAGGGATTCAAAGTTCATCATAACTGAGAGCTAAAAAATAGTATCTGCAAGGGTTAGGGTTAGTTTTAGTTTATTACTAATCTTAAAAGGTTGCACCACACTTGTTTTTCATTATATGCACAAACAGTGACCACCAGGGGCGGAGCTAGAGGGGAGGCCGGGGTAGCACTGGACCCCCCTGAAATCTGATTGGACCCCCCAGGTGCCACCCCAGATGACTGACATGTCGCAGCACCGCAGGACGTAATGTTAAAAGGAGCAATTGCATTTTGAAATGGGTGAAGCCTATTGACTGCTGTCCCTCCTGTACAGTAGTTGGCGCTATATACCACAATGACTTGTAATCCACCTAAATAGTAGAAGAAGAAGAATTGCCACAGTAGAAAATTTGAACTGGGGGGCGGGAGGGCTGCTGAGTTGACTCGAACCCAGGGTCGCTGCAGCGTGCGTGCTCTCTACCAGCTGAGATACGCCGCTCATGGTTTTAATCAGAGATTAAATCAACAATACACTGAATGCTGAGAACTTACCGCAGCTGCACCTCATAAACATGCTGTGGGTTTTTAAAAAGAAAAGCCCCTGGGGAAGATAACAGGACACAAAATAACACTGGATCTGAAACAAGAAGAACCGGTAGGTAGCCTAGGCTACTAATTCAACCTCGGAGTCAATGGTAAGTTATATAAATCACATTGTTAATAATATAGGCAGGGTGCGATTTGCCGGGGGGGATGGATCCCCCCCCCCTCTCTGGTCATATTATCCCCGGTGGGGATACGTGTTGTCCCCCCCGATCTGGTCAGTAATATCCTACTTTAGATCAGGTCTACATCATTTGAACCGCGAGCCTTCTCATCCCCCCTACAGTAGCGCACAGCGTCTCCCAGACCGTCATTATGTAGCCCAGGCTACTGTCAATTCTCAAAAAAAAAAGAAAAGAAAAGAAAAAAAGGCGAGTCTCGAGCCGGGTCTGTTCTACTACTTAATGTCTCCAGGTTTCAGCAAATAAAAGCCGGTCTCAAGCCGGGTCTGTTCTACTAGCTACTTAATGTTTGGGTGCAACAAAGTCACTGTTAACAAAATCAACATCTAGCCTGTCCCTTCAAAATAAAGTTAGTGACGTGTCTGTTTGGAGCAGCTGCCGACAGATGCGCAGCTGCAGTGACAGTTTCCTCATCACTAAACCTGGGCCACCATCCGATCCTCCCTCGGGACAAAGTCTCTTGGACATATATTGTAGCCTATATTCTGTGTTTTTCTTCTCTTTAACCGTCTCATTTCAGTTTTTGTCGGTTGGCAATCATCTGGTGCACCCGCTGTTTCTCTCGCGCTCGCTCACTCACTCACTCTCGATGCGCCTAAATGTTATAAAACAAAATAAAAAGGAAAAAAAACACAGATGCGCAAATTGAAATGACCTATAGGCTACTGTAGCCTATTCAATGACCACAGCTGATCACAGCTTGTTGTGACACACCTGTCACGTCTCTATGAATGAACACAACTAGGCTACAGGCTTTCTTTTATTTATTTATTTTTGCCGCGGTCCGACCGCATCGGGTCCAGGGTCAACACTGGTCAGACCTGGTCTGGTCTCTGCTCATTTATTTGCTCAAACTTGGAGCCAGGTCCGGTCTGGTTGAGAACGGTAGTTGTCAGGTGCGGAGGTACGGTGCGGCGAGGGGGGGGGGGGGGGTTCCTATAGTCACTTTTGTCGCCTAACCCTATAACCTAACTGTGTAAGTAACTGTGTTGAGGGAGTAAATGTGTAAGTAACTGTGTTCAGTGAGTAACTGTAAGTGAGAACTGTGTTCAGGGAGTAACTAACTTTGTGAGTGAGTAACTGTGTTCAGTGAGTAACTGAGTAACTGTGTTCAGGGAGTAACTGTGTGAGTAACTGTGAGTGAGTAACTGTGTTCAGTGAGTAACTGAGTAACTGTGTTGAGGGAGTAACTATCTGTGTGAGTGAGTAACTGTTCAGTGAGTAACTGTGTTGAGGGAGTAACTATCTGTGTGAGTGAGTAACTGTTCAGTGAGTAACTGTGTTCAGTGAGTAACTGTGTGAGTAACTGTATGATTGTGAGTAACTGTGTGTTCAGCAAGTAACTGTGTGATTGTGAGTAGGCTGTGTGAGTAATACAGTATGTACTTAAATGTATTTCAACATTTAGAGACTCTGATTACAATTGATTGTTCGAGAAACAAATTCATCGACATAGTCTGTGGACCCCCTGAAATAGCTTTGGCCACCCCCTGGCCACCCCAAGGATAAAAGTCTAGCTCCGCCACTGGTGACCACTGCTGTTTACATCCCACCCAACGCTAATACTAGCACTGCCCTCAATTACGTGTATGACACCATAAACAGACAACAGAAAGCATATCCTGACGGTGTGCACATCATTGCTGGCGACTTTAATCAGGCATGCTTAAAGACTGTTCTCCCAAAATTCACACAATATGTGAAATGTTCCACCAGGGGAAGAAACACTTGACCGTGTGTATTCAAACATACAGCATGCATACAGAGCCGTGCCCCTCTGACCACGTCTGCCTGTTTCTAGTCCCAGCCTACATTCCCCTCAGGAGGAAGTCAAAACCATCCACAAAAACAGTTCAAACCTGGCCTCAGCAAGCTCTCTCCCAATTACAAGACTGCTTTGAACGGACTAATTGGGACTTATTTGAACACCAGGACCTAGCAGTCCACACACAAACTGTTCTGTTTTACATTGCCAGCTGCACTGACACTGTTGCTGTGGAGAAACGCATCCGAGTCTACCCGAACCAGAAGCCCTGGATGTCAAAAGAAGTCCAGGACCTGCCCTTAGAAAGGGCATCAAAGATGCCAAAAGAGCCTACAGGAGGAAAATTGAGGAGCACTTCACAGATAACAATGCCAGGCAGGTCTGGCAGGGACTCCAGCAAATAACCAACTACAGGGGCAACACCACCTCCAAACGGCAGTGCTTCACTGGCAGAGGAACTTAACTACTTTTTTGCTCGGTTTGAAGTGACCACTCCATCTTCTCACACATGCTACCCTGGTACAGAGACACTGGCATTGACTGTACAGGAGCATGAAGTGAGACAGCTGTTTAAAGCGTTTCAACCGGTCACTTGCAGATGCCATTGTTCCACCCTGCCTTAAATCAGCCGTTATCATTCCAGTCCCAAAACAGCCAACTGTAGGCAGCTTAAATGATTACAGACCCGTCGCACTCACTCTTCTGCCCTAAGGGAGGCGATACAGGTCCATAAAAACACGCACCAACAGACTTTTGGCCAGTTTTTTCCCCAAAGCCATCCAGACGCTCAACAAACACACACAGTAAATTCATCATTGCTCCATATACCCCTATACACCACCACTCACAAGCACACGCACAAGCACTTTGACCCACGTAACCTGCCATGTTGTATTCGTCTCCTTATCTTCTTTTAACCCATTTGTTTTTGTTTTTTTTTGCTTTCTGTTGTTTGTTTGTTTGTTTGTTTGTTTGTTTGTGTGTCTGTTTGTTTTTCTCTTTTCTGTTTTCCTGCTTTCATGATGTGTGTGATTTTAAGTACAGTATGTATGCCACCACTGTGATGGGCAGTTGCAATTTCATTGTATTTGAATGCAGTGAAAATAAAGGCCTCTAAACTAAACTTATTTGCGCCTGAAACTCACTGGTTGCATTGCGTAATCTGATGATTGACGTCTGTCAATAACTTTTTCCCCCTCTTGGCTTTTTTCTCAGATTAAAATGCATTCAAAACAGGCGATCTTTGAGTAGGCCCTAACTTCAAAGATAAATAAAACACAGACGGGGCACAATTAGAATGTGATATTACTCGCAGATTACAGATTTTGATTGACAGAGGAGGTCCCGCATCCAATTAAATAGGACTGGTTCTGATTGCCGCGGGTCCAAATTAAGCCCTGCCTCCAGTGGGTGCTCAACCTGTTCAGTGGGTGCTTGAGCACCGGAGCACCGACCCCTACTGTATGGACGAATCTACGTCTGTCTGTCCGTATGTCCTTTCCTCCATGCTGTCCGTGGTGCTGAAATAACTAGCACTTTGCACTCATAGGCGGCGCTATCAATAGGCTAAGGGAAGCTTAGCTTCCCCTAGATTGTCACAGAAAATGAATCATCACAAATAATAAAATGAAAAAATAAAATAATGTTTTTTTTTTCGTTGTTGTTTTTAAATTATATTTTAGAAAGAGGTGGGAAATACATTAAAACACACATTTTTAAAGTATTATCTATGTCGATGGTTTATTTATTTTTTATTTCAGTGGTATATGACTGGTTACCTGCGTCATTAAGTACACACGGCGTAGCTACAACGCGCAGCGTAGAAGCTTACCCCTTTGCCTCGCTATGCTACTGTAGTCACTGACAGTCCAGCGAAATTAAAAGAAAAAAGCCCGGTAAAACGGACATTAGAAGGTTTTTGAATATCAAAATTGACGAGTCCGAGAGTCCCATGAAGCAGCAGCAATGAAGCCGACCACGATGCTTCCACGACCGGCTGCCGCCTTCTCTCCTGCCACTGGCCTCCATGATGACACCGGCTGCCCCCCCCCGGATACCGGCCACTGCCCGCGAGTCACCGGTCTACCTCCGGACAGCCGCGCCCCCCCGAACACCTGCGCACACCCTCCTCCAGTCACTGGCCTAAGTTACGTCCAGACAGCAGCCCCGACCGCCCGGACACCTGCTGCCTCCCTCCTCCAGTCACCGGCCTACCTCTGGACACCTGTGTGAGCGCACATTCTCACAGCAGTTGCGCAACTGGATGAGGACAATGGCACAGCAGATACTGTCAACTCTGTTGCTTCTGTACATCGAGAGCGACAACTAAGAGGATTTAAACCTGAAGAAATAGTTGAAAAATATGACACAAACGCCCCGTGGCGTGCTGCTTAGGGTAAGAACATTGATTAGGTTAATTATGGGCCACTACAAAAGCAAAAAAACAACAACAAAAAAAAAAAACAAGTAGAGAATGAAAGGAATCATTCTGCTGCATGTCAGTTTGATGAACATCAAAACTATATAGGCTACAGTATATCTGCCTGGGTAAAGACTTTTTTTTCTTTTTCTTTTTTTTTTTGTCCCGTAGCTTCCCCATTCCTTCTGCCCTAGCGCCGCCTATG
>NC_140920.1:21867095-21920791 GCF_045865225.1 Trachurus japonicus | reverse complement strand
AGGCAAGGCAAGGCAATTTTATTTGTATAGCCCGTTTTTACAAACAGTTTGTCTCAAAGGGCTTTACATGGCATCGTAACAACATCCTCTGTCCTTAGACCCTCACATCGACTGAGGAAAAACTCCATGGAAAACCCTTTTAACAGGGAAAAGTCGGAGAAACCTCAGGGTGAGCAACAGAGGAGGGATCCCTCACCCAGGACGGACAGACGTGCAATAGATGTTGTTACAGACAAGAAAACAGTTTACAGTTTGTCACAGAATGTGCGAAATATGGAAATGTTAGCAGGAGTTGATGAAGGCAGTCTCTGGTGAGGGGGGGGGGGGCGGGGGGGGGCAGGGAGAGCTGGCCAGCTCGATGGGAGGGCTGGGTGGCAGACTGGTCCATGGGAAGGAAGGGGAGGCCGGTCTAACAGCAGGGGAAGGGGTGGGAGGGGGGGGCGATGCAGGCGGCGGCTGGTGCAGAGAGATGGAGCTCCGGTGGATCTGCGGAAACACAGAGAGAGTGCGAGACACCAAGGCCAAACTACAAAGTACAACAGAAAATGACAGTTCAAAAATATACTGAGGAGAAGAGAGGAGAGGAGAGGGGAGGGGAGGGGAGGAGAGAAGAGAAGAGAAGAGAAGAGAAGAGAAGAGAAGAGAAGAGAAGAGAAGAGAAGAGAAGAGAAGAGAAGAGAAGAGAAGAGAAGAGGAGGAGAGGGCTCTGTGTAACCAGATGTGTCCCCAGCAGTCTAAGCCTATAGCAGCGTAGCTATAAAATGGTTCAGAACTACCTGAACCAGCCCTAACTAAAAGCCCTGTCATAAAGGAAGGTCTTAAGTCTACACTTAAATGTAGTTAGAGTGTCTGCCTCTTTGACCCATGGAGAGAGCTGGTTCCACAGTAAAGGAGCCCGGTAACTGAAGGCTCTACCTCCCAGTCTGTTTTTAGAGATACTGGGAGTCACTAACAGACCTGCATTCTGGGAGCGGAGTGCTCTGGTAGGACAGTAAGGAATGATTAGTTCTTTCAGATAGGTTGGAGCTTTATCATTAAGAGCCTTATAAGTCAGCAGAAGGATTTTGAAGTCTATTCTAAATCCCACAGGAAGCCAGTGGAGAGAAGCTAAGGTGGGAGAGATGTGCTCTCTCTTCCTAACTCCTGTCAAAACCCTCGCTGCGGCATTCTGGACCAGCTGGAGACTCTTTAGAGAGTTTTTCGGACATCCTGACAGGAGAGAGTTGCAGTAGTCTAGCCTAGAAGTGATAAATGCATGTACTAGTTTCTCAGCATCACTCTGGGAGAGGATATTCCTAATCTTAGTGATACTGCGCAGATGGAAGAAGGCGGTCCTAGTCACGTGCTTTATGTGGGAGCTAAAGGAAAGGTCCTGGTCAAAAATGACTCCAAGGTTCCTCGCGGTAGTACTCGGGGTCAGGGTGATGCCATCTAGAGTAGCGATCTGATTGGAGAACGTGTCCCGAGATGTTTAGGTCCAAACACAATAACCTCAGTTTTATCTGAATTCAGTAGCAAGAAGTTAGAGGACATCCAGGATCTAATGTCTTTCAGACAGTCTTGCAGATTGATGAGGCGGCTTCTGTCATCTGGCTCCATGGACAAGTAGAGTTGCGTATCATCAGCATAACAGTGAAAATTGATTGAGTGCTTCCGGATGATGCCACCTAATGGGAGCATGTAAAGAATGAAGAGGATTGGCCCTAAGACTGAACCCTGCGGTACACCATACGTAACTCTGCTATACTCTGAGTGGTCGTTATTAACATTAACAAATTGAAACCTGTCAGATAAGTATGACTTAAACCATTTTAGGGCAGTTCCTTTAATCCCTATTTCATGATCTAGTCTCTGCAGCAGGATGCTGTGGTCGATGGTGTCGAATGCAGCACTGAGGTCCAAAAGTACAAGAACAGAGACGAGACCTCTGTCTGAAGCTATAAGAAGATCATTAGAGACTTTGACAAGTGCTGTTTCAGTGCTATGGTGTTCTCTGAATCCAGATTGGAAAGCTTCAAAGAGCTCGTTGCTGTGCAGATGTTCATGTAGCTGCTCCAGGACAATCTTCTCAAGGATCTTAGAGATGTAAGGAAGGTTGGATATAGGCCGATAGTTGGCAAGGACATCTGGGTCAAGAGAAGGTTTTTTAAGTAAAGGGTTAATGACAGCCACCTTGAAGGCCTGTGGCACGTAGCCTGTGGCTAAGGAAAGATTGATTTGGTTCAGAAAAGAAATGTTAATTAAGGGGAAGACATCCTTAAGTAGTCTTGTCGGGACTGGGTCCAGCAGACATGTGGCTGACTTGGAAGAAGTAATTGCAGAAGTTAAGTCTGACAGGTCGATGGGAGAGAAGCTGTCCAAGTGTGTACCAAGTCTGGGAGGTGCTTCTATGGGTACCGTAATCTGTGGGCCATTACTAGCAATTTTTGTTCTAATATTAACTATCTTTTCGGTAAAGAAAGTTAGGAAGTCGTTGCTGCTGAGAGTTGGAGGGATGGATGGCTCAACAACACTATGGTTCTTGGTCAGCCTGGCCACAGTGTTGAAAAGGAACCTGGGGTTGTTCTTATTCTTTTCTATTAGAGATGAATAGTAATTGCTTCTAGCATTACGGAGTTCTTTTTTATATATTAATAAACTATCCTTCCAGGCTTGACGGTCTTCCTCATGTTGGCCTTTCCAGCTGTCTGGTCTTCTGTTTCAAAGCGCGCAAGTTTGGGCTGTACCAGGGAGCTATTCTTTTCTGATTGATAACTTTCTTTTTGAGGGGAGCTACAGCATCAAGTGTTCCAAGGAGTGCTGCTGCAGTGCTATCCACAAGATAGTCCACCTGTGTGGGGGTGAAACCAGCATAACTGCCCATAGTATGGTTACAGAATGTGGTGAAGTCAGCATCACTGCCCATAATATGGTTACAGGATGTGGCAGCAAGCTCTGCTGGAATAAGCTCTTTAAATCTAGAAACAGCCGTGTCAGATAGACATCTACTGTAGCGGGATTTTTTCCCAGGTAGGATATAATTTGTTAAAGTAAATTCAAATGTTATTAAAGAATGGTCAGACAAGACGGGGTTCTGAGGAAGAACTGTGACATGGTCAGCTTCTATTCCATAAGTAAGTACTAAGTCAAGGATATGATTAAAAGTGTGAGTGGGTTTGTTTACCCTCTGAGAGAAGCCGACTGAATCCAAAAGTGACTTGAATGCAGTAGCCAGACAATCATCATCGACGTCCACATGAATGTTAAAGTCACCTACTATAATGACTTTGTCTGAACTCATTGCTAAATTTGACAGAAAGTCAGGGAATTCTTCTAGAAACTCAGAATAAGGTGCAGGAGGACGATACACTACAGCAAGTAAGAGTGGTTTTTCTGCTTTCCAGTCTGGGTGAGAGAGGCTGACAGTAAGGCTTTCAAATGTATTATATGAACTATTATGTCTAGGGTTGATAATCAGATTTGACTGATAAATAGCAGCCACTCCTCCTCCTCGGCCTGTGTTAGGAGGCACATGACAGTTAATGTAACTAGGAGGGGTAGATTCATTCAAACTAACATATTCATCTTGCTGCAACCAGGTCTCAGTGAGTGTTAATATGTCAATATGGTGACTTGTAATTAAGTCATTCACTAGGAGAGACTTGGATGGGAGAGAACGAATGTTGAGCAAACCACATTTAATAGTTCTATTAGTTTGGCTTGCTGGAGCAGTGGTTTTGATTTTAACTAAGTTGCTATAAACAACTCCTCTAGATTGGGGTTTAGGCTTAGACAGCCTCGAGGCAGACACAGTTTCTATAGGCTGGGTGGGTGACAACAAGAGGGACCCAGCAGAGGGGCGTCTTAAACTGCGGCTCTGCCTGCTGGTCTGAACTCTGGGTGCTTGTCAGGGATTAGCACGGCTAATAAAGTTCCCTATATTCCTAGATAGGAGGGATGCGCCATCCAGAGTAATAGGATGAGACTTGATGATCTTCATGATCTAGTCTCTGCAGCAGGATGCTGTGGTCGATGGTGTCGAATGCAGCACTGAGGTCCAAAAGTACAAGAACAGAGACGAGACCTCTGTCTGAAGCTATAAGAAGATCATTAGAGACTTTGACAAGTGCTGTTTCAGTGCTATGGTGTTCTCTGAATCCAGATTGGAAAGCTTCAAAGAGCTCGTTGCTGTGCAGATGTTCATGTAGCTGCTCCAGGACAATCTTCTCAAGGATCTTAGAGATGTAAGGAAGGTTGGATATAGGCCGATAGTTGGCAAGGACATCTGGGTCAAGAGAAGGTTTTTTAAGTAAAGGGTTAATGACAGCCACCTTGAAGGCCTGTGGCACGTAGCCTGTGGCTAAGGAAAGATTGATTTGGTTCAGAAAAGAAATGTTAATTAAGGGGAAGACATCCCCTTAAAAAGCCCTCCCAAAAAAGCAACAACTCTGTTTATGGATCCAATATCCAGAGCACTTGAGGCATTGTTCTTGTTCATGCCACTTCCGTTTTTGCGTGAGTTTTGGTAGCCTTTTTGCGTATCTCCCTCAATTTCCTGCTCCAACTGCTTGTCCTTTTCAGTCTCCGCACTTACATAATAATTGTGTCTGTGCAGCTGGGCCTAATTGTTTCTCACTGTGGAAAGTTTAAAAGAACATGAACATTTTTAAAAAGAAAAGCAAAAAAAAAAAAAACTTTGGATGACGAGGAAACATTAGACTAAGTTGCAAGGAGTGTTTCTCATGATTCATTCATTATATGGATCTATTTTTTTATGTCATGAATAAACATGAACGAATGAGAGCTGGCCTTCGTGCTTTTATTCCTGTTCCCATGTGTTTGTCAAATCTAAACTACCGTAATGTTACAATAATATTAACATTAGTGTTTCCCCTGAAACAACCTGGTTGCATGGAATGTTTAGGGAGAGGTCTCTCCTTTAATACAATTAGGCTACTTATAGTTTGATAGTTTATATATATTCAGCTACTTAGTAAGAAAAACAAACTCATTCTGTTGCTCATTTCCAATAGAAATAGATGTGCTCAGTGCTCCACCACCTCTACCTTGCCCATCACTGACAATGACTCAGCCACGGAGGATCACATGGATATTAACACCAAATAGATTGTTCCCAGCAGAAAGCATGGGCATATTACAACTCAATCAAGTTCAGCCACAGGAACAGGGATCATTTCTGTCGGACTGCCACACACGCCTCGCTTCAGAGTTAAAGTGCAGTCTGGAGACAATCTCAACTCAACTCCTCTTCAAACCCTCCTCCTAAATAAACTTCCCTGTTGCCTGATTATTCATTTTCATCAGTTGGAGGGGAAAGAAGCTGCTGAAGTCCAGGACACAATGTCAGGAAGCTGGCAGCTGACTTATTACTGAGGGCTCAGGTACCCTATCCTGTTCTAAAAATGACTGTGCAAAAACGGTGGAAAACATGCTTAAAAATATTGGTAATGAGTAAGGACCTTCATACCAATATAAGCCTACTAATTGTTAAATTAGCACTGAGTAATTTTAGCATATCTCGTTGTTGGTACAAGGGTGACTCTGGACATAAAGGTTTCTAACTTAAGTTTCTCTGTGAATACTTTCAGTCGTCTCCATTCTTTTTTGTAAATCTTCCTCAATCCTGTAGCCACTCTACTAATTGACTCATAGCCCATATGGTAAAACAAAATTCATCATCAACATTGGGGAAGGACCACCATACTGTTTTCAAAATGGCAGCCAGGGAAGATGCTGTAGCGACTCTTGCCACAATGAACAAGGAACAAGTTTACTTGCCCAACCTTTCAGAGGAGCTGTGTGCTATGACTTGTGTAACACATCAGTGAATCAGCTAAAACTTAATAAAATTAAATAAATAAATCCAGACTTCAAGTCATTACATCAACTAGCTACACTTTAATTCTTTACGCACCATAGAATTGATATTGGCCCTCTGTTCCTTCAATGTATTTCAACAAACTAGCCTACCTAAACTCTGTTATCTTTATCATATCTTTTTGTCTATTTTAACATGAAGCTTGATGGCTTAAGTTCAGTATCATTAACATTAGACATTTTTGTTCATACTTTAATCGATTCAGATCATATACCAGGTTTTTTTTTGGTATAACCACTTGTATGCTAATTCCTTTTTTGATCGCGTCCTAACGAAACACAGTCACACACATCACAGCATAGGCTACTGCTTCTATTTCACTCACTGCAGTTTTACCTTTAACTGCCTAGCCTCTGCTTTGTACCTTATTAGAGCCCATCCTCTGTGTCCTGAATGCTAATGTGTTCTGAACAGCACAGCTGCTCCCTGTTTTATTTAAGGCCCTTTTGTCAAAGTCCAAATTAAAATCTAGTGCATCAATTACATTTTCCAGTGTGGAAAAAGTGTCTGCTGAGGTTGTCTTCAGGGGTAGATCTGAAAAGATTTTGATTTTGAAATTTTACAGTTAGCTTAAGACCCTGTGGTCCCTCAGCCCCATATCTCATTATCGAGTGATGTCTCTCAGTTTAAAGGGTCTACTCTACTGTATCTAAGAAGTCTTTTTTTCAATTTATATATTTATTTTACCTATTGTGTGATGGAATTGTCAATCAACTTGTGGTGAAAAACAATTATCTGCAGAACACTGCATGTAATTATGTCCTTCCTAAAACTGAGACGCTATGCAGCTTTCTGAGACTATTTGGCTCCAATCCTTACCTTAATACACCAATCTTAGCAACTTGCTTAGGGTGGTGACACTCACCATTAACATATAATATAATCTCAATACATTATAATATCATGGAAAAGTCCATTCCAGTAGTTCAAATCAAATAGCCCCAATACTGAGTGCATAAAGGTGGACATACTGTATATTTCAGAAGGCCAACATTTCCATGGTGGATATGACTGGGAAACAACGACCCTCCATGCTGCTTCAAAATGTTATCAGAGCTCTCATCATTAATTTCCACCGTTGCCCCATTAACTTGGATTTATGCTCGTGTGTCCTGTTTCACTGAAGCGCCGACACAGATGCCACCAGCGTGGGCAGCTGATTTATAATTCTTAAACTAACTGCCACAATGCATGGGCTGCACAGTGTCAAACACCACCGTGTGTTAATTACATACTGTAGCCTATACCAGTATGTTAATTGTGTTTCCAAGCAGTGATTTTCCTAGACCTCACCACAATATTCCGCTATTGAAAAAGATTATTAAGTTCACCTTGATTCCCCTCTGGACGGGATGACATTTTCACTTCTATTTGGAAAATAACTATGATGTGCCAGCTCTGTTATAAACATGTGGTCATTTGTCCCTACTTTTGGATATGACCAGGAAGCAGGGGAATCAGACCATAATCAGTGTCGGGCACGTTACTTTTAAAATGTAATTAGTTATAGTTACTAGTTACTTTCCCCAAAAAGTAACTACCTTAGTAACAGAGTTACTGCATGATAAAAGTAATTAATTACCAGGAAAAGTAACTATTGCGTAACTTTTTGTCAAATTACTATCACTATCACTCTGCCGATCAGCTGTTTGGATCAGCGGCGTGTGCAAGGAATGGAATGATAAACTGCTTTTTTCTGACCAGCTGATGAACTGAAAATAATGTGTAGGCGATATAACGTACACTTTTAAAGAGGAACTATGCAGGATTATTCCCGTGGCCATGCTACATTTTTACCTTAACTCATTGAGTGCTAAAAACGTAAATGTACATTTTTTGATTTTTTTAAATTAAGAAAATAGACACTCTAACACACCTTATGTGTGAATTCAGGAACTTTATGATGAAGAGAACTGAAATAGATGAAGATCAAAAACTCATAAAAACTCACGATCTGGACATTTTATTATAATTCGGCTTCTGACGGTTGCCGCATTGGGTCGAATCAGTAGTGCATGCAACCCTCTAGACGTCAAACATTGCTAAATAAGGTTACACCCTGCCTTTCCGAAACCCCGCCTTTCCGAAAATAGACTTCCATTCATCGTAATAGCGGGGTTTTCTATTTTTTCTAAAGACCCCGCTATTCTGAAAAGGCTTTTGGGGAAACCCCCCCACTCCGAACGGACAGACGGACGTAATAAAGTTAGGTTAAAGTTACGTATAAAGTTTGATAAATAAAGTTTGAAATCAGAAAGGAACCAGAGGCTGTGCAGTTCGCAATGCGCACTGATCCTTTTTTCCTTTTTGGGGTCAAACGGATCATGTGCATAATTGACCTCTGGCTAAGCCCCGCCCCCTCCACTCACTCGGACAAACAGTCAACATTCGGTGACAGATGCTATGGCAGCTGTCACAGTAGGAGACATTTCACAGGAGGCAATTGATGATTTTTGGAGACAGAAAGATTAAATATCATCTCGAAGTCACCAAACTTCACTTAGCTTTACTGCTATGGCTGTCGGTCCGATAGCGACAGGCTAATTTCTGTTAGCCTGTCTATGGAGTTTTACATTATACGTTAGCATTAAGCTAGCGGACTTTATGCTTAGTTGTGATACTGGCTAAACATCTAAACATCTCTGACAACATGTTTCCTAAAATACGTTGTTGACTTAACTTAGAACAGATGTACATCCTTGTTCATTTTATCCACGTTTAGTTGGTGTTGTGGTCTACTGCATAACTTTATCCAGAGCAGACACTTCTCTCGGTTGAGATGTGGCTTGGGAAAAGGTAAAAAAAAAAAAAAACACCCTGTCGTACAGCCTCTCGGGATACCTAGTGTCAGAGTTGCATGTACCTCATGCACACCGTTTGACCATTTTAAACTTAAAATGTCAAGAAAAAACATAAAAACGAAAGAAAACTGACTAACTGCAATGCATTTCAATGGACATGGAAGCAGAGAATGTCCGAGTGTATGTGCGAGCTATGTGCACTGTGATTGTCTCATCGCGTTTGGGGGCGTGGCTTAGCCATAGGTCAATTAACTGCAAAACAAGCAAATACTTCATATGAATGACATATAATGTTCATTATGCTTCTAGCCTGTCTAGCCTCTACCTGGTCTTTTTACTAAACTTAACCAACTCCTTTCTTCATTGCCTAAACCCAACCAAAGCATCTCCCTCAGTCAGCTGTCAGCACGAGCGGCGGCTGCAGCAGCCTCGTGCCCCTGTGAGCTCAAGCCGGGTTCAGCCGCGCTCAAGCGGAGCAGGGGGGGGAGAAAAAAAGTGTATTTCTATTACTGTGTGGGAGATCTCCAACATCGGAGTCTGGGAGAAAGCAAGTGGGACAGATCTGCCCAGTCCCTGAGCAGCACGTTTCACAGACAAGCCGCAACACAGAGTGTAAACAAGTCACGCCGTTCAGCACCTTGGACAGCTCGGGGGGGGGGGGGGGGAACAGCAGTGTTTCGGAGTGGGGGTATTTCGGAACAGTGGGGTGTCGGAGTGGAGGTGTGTCGGAATGGAGAGCCGTCCCCGCTAAATAAAACAGCCCATATCTACTGCCAAATGCTGTTATGGCTTGGTACCACTAGTTATTACACGGCTCTATTGAATGCTGCTCTCTGAATGGTCCATCACTGTGTTCTGCGGTCTGTTATTTCTGTATAATGACCGTCGTCAAGTATAACAGGACGCCGCTCTGATCAGCGCAGCACAGAAAAGAAAGACTATGCAGGATATTTACCTTAAGTTTCATTTTTACCGTCATTAAACAGCTTCGGACTAATAGTGATGTTAGATAAATCACTTGTAACTTGTTATAGGGAGAGTGGAGGGTCCTTCCACATCGCTGCTGGAAACCAAACCTGCGATCAGAGCCTCTGACCCGGTGTCAGCTCTCCTCTCGTCTCGGTGGCACCGCGACTCCGCGACACAAACGCACCCAACACCCCATAACCCGTAATCTCTTGTTTATGACAGATACGACTACACAAAATACACACATTTGTAACATGTGTATGGTAATCCATCGATCCACTGATTGATTATCAAAGGCTTCAAATGCATGAACGGGAGGAGGCTCAGCAAAACAGCGGCCGTGACCGGGCATGCAGATTCGTTAAATGATGCAATTAAAAAACGATGAAAGTCATATTTTGATCGACATTATGTTTCAAATTAATTATTTCACTCGTAAACCGTGTAATAAGCGGGATAATGTTTCATACATCCCTTCATGTTGAATGAAACCACTCCGCTTCGCGTCAGGTTTCCATACAACCTGTCGGGGTTTATTTCTCCATAACAACCTCCGAACTACATACAGTACATTGGCCCTCATTTATCAAACTTACGTACACTAAAAAAATGGGTGTACACCAAATTCACCGCAAGGATCGGCATTTATCAATCTGAGCGTGAGCGTACGGTACGCAAAATCTCACGCCAGCTCTGACCAGGTGTACGCACATTTGGAACCAGCGTAAAACATGCAGGAACGAGTGCTGCTGTGTCAGAATGATTATTAAACAGCGTTTTGTAGCGCCCCCATTGTGGTTTTGTGAATAGAACAACGACCCCTTTGACCAAAAAATGTTAAATGTCAGAAGAGCAACAGGCACAAACAGTGCATATTTCATAAAAGACGTTTTGTAGAAAACAAGCAGGGATTTTGATGAAAAATGGCCACTGTTTAGCTTGGGATTGCTCAGGAACGTAGGCATGTAAGAAATGAACGGTTTGTTTCAACTTTCAAACGAACCCTAGCAAAGGCCTAAATTTCTGGCACCAGGATTAAAGCTTTGGAAAACAGCGTGGCATTCAATGAGTTCATTAAAAAGGGTGAGCAAAACAGAGGAAAATTGACCAGACTTGCATAGTTTCTCTCTAAACAGGTGTATTATTTTCGGATGGTACTTCTTGAGTCAAGTAACGCTGATAACCATGCATCTTATTGTCAGTGACGGTAACAGCGTTGTAACGGGGGAAACAGTAACTCTTTTGATTACTTGGTAGTGAAAAAAGTAGCGCCGTTAGTAACGCTGTTTATTTTAACGCTGCTATTACCATCACTGACCGTAGTGGAGGAACATCTTGGTCATGGATACTGTAGCATAAAAAAAAAATTCAAATGAACAGTTCTGATTATTGTTTTTTTCTGTATTGTGGAGCCATCCATTTATTCCTACCTCCTCCTGATGCTCCTTTGCTCCTGTCATGCTAACTACTAACGCCGGCCACATAGGTCGCTCAACAATTTATCATGACAACGTATCTGGAGTCAGTTTTTGACAGACAGGGGTTGACTTGGGGTTGAATTAAATATTTAGTTAAGGTAGAGGAATCATGGGGCGGCAGTGGCTCAGGAGGTAGAGCAGGTCGTCCAATAATCAGAGGGACACTACGACAGTCACTGTCCTTGGGCAAGACACCTTACCCACCTTGCCTCGTGTGAACACGTATTTTGTTTGGTGGTGGTCAGAGAGCTACAGACGAAGTTTACCACCACCGGTATGAATGTTGTATGAGTGAATAAAGGTTTCTGTAAAAGCGCTTTGGGTATTGTGTAAAAAAAAACCACTAAATGTAAGCCATTATTATTATTATGTTGTGGGTTTAATCGACTTGGAGAAACTAATCAACACATTATTAAGGTTTGAGAATAGTTGTGATGAGACTTTAACAAAAAATCAGTTTCGTTCAACCTCATGTACCCCTTCCTTTGGAAGGACACGTTTTGTTTTGTTTTTTGTTCTTTTTCTGATGTGTTGCTGATCGAAATAAACTCAAACTTTAACAAAAAATGTTGACTCTTGGTTAGATATGGAATTAGCAGTCTCCATCATTTCATTGACCCATTTCCATCCAAGCAGCATCTGGGCGTCATACCATCATATTGCTGCTAATCATACCCATAAACGTACTGTTTATTGTTATAACTAATGGTGTCACTCTTCATTCCCCCCAGATGGACCAATGTTAGTGTTAGATATTCCAAGAGAAAACTTTTTAAAACACTGATGGCCCTAGTTTCCTAGACCGAGCGAAGTCTAAGCGCAGCGCAGCTTCGCCACACCAACGAGGCGTGTCCAGGTCCATTTCGCAAGTTTGGGCCCTCCCCTTGTCCCTCCTACCGGCGCCAACGGCAAAGGGGGAGGAGACAGGGCGGGAGGGAGACAGGAGGAGGAGAGAAAGGCGTGAAGTGGGATTAACACAGCCGATTCGGATCTTCACCAATAGAGATGGGATTTATGGCTCTTTGAGGTGGCGAGCTTTCAGCGCAACCTCAGCGGGGCATTTTCGCACGAAACTTCCACTGCGCCAAGCTGAATCTGTGACGCCTCCCCCTGCTGCGCGGCCACACCTATCTCAGCGCAGCGCGATCTACCAATCTGCCAATCTAACTTTGTGCTAGGCTGCGCTGGTCGAAACTTGCATTACACCGGCTGCGCTACCTTGCGCCACCTGCGCTGCGCCACCAAACTAGGGCCCTGAATGTTTAACCAGTTAACGCACGCTGTACCGCCCACGGTACGGCTCCAGAAGGTGGCGCTAGCATCAATTACTCCCGAACATTTTTAACAGCAGCCCTTAAGCATATATATTCATGTTATACATTGTTAGAAAGCTTAGATCGCCCCAATTCAAGACCACCCATGATTTTTTTGGTTGCTCACAGCCCTAACAGGATTAGCAGTTAGGTCGGCTAGCCGCTAAGCTAACGTATGATGCGTACATACCTTTCAAGTCTTCCCTTTATCCACAGCTGATCTACAGCGACCATCTTATGACACAAGACCGTTTGTACAGCTTGACAAGTACCCATGCTTGTGGAATATGAAATCCGTTTCCTTCTAACCAAAGTATTTTCCTCAATATGTCCATGTGTTTAGTCCAATGCGTAACGTAATACACGCGGATCAAAACAAAAACCGGCCCCGTTACCGCATTTTACGAGTTGCACGGCGATCTGTGACTACATGTGACTGAATGTTTACATCCGTGAGGTCTTCCTGCTTCAAACGACACCACGCAGTAGCCAATCGGTGGCGAGGATGGGCCGGGACATGTCTCGAAAGCCAATGAGGACACGTGACGATGAGACTGACAACGTGACTTTGATTGACAGCTGCTTGAGCCAATAGAAATTGTCCGTGAAATGAAGCAGATAACCTTTTAGCCAATAGTCTGAGGTTTTCAACGGTGTATGACACTACGCCATCACGTTTGGTTGCTGATAAACAAACCCCTGTGTATCCGACGTGCGTGCCACCCGCTCCGCCGCATAGAAATACACAATGCAGATAGGCATATAGTTCTATAATCCACTGCTTTTAGGGGTGCGCCCTCTACTGCGCGCCAGGAGTTTAGCGGTTGTATTTTTTTTGTTTCTTTTGGTCTTTTGACTTGAAATTTGGACTTCAGGAAGCCAAGACTTGTGGCTGTGGCCTAATTGTGTCTATAGCCTGCTGAGAGGTCCCTGAATGTCTGTACCCATGTCATTCTATAGGCAAACCTATGGGCGGGGAAACAATTTAATCATTCTAACCTTTGCCATTTTTGTCAGTAAAGTCACAGAATCAAAAAAACACCTTAATAGTAATCCTGAGAGTGTTACCTTTACAATGATACCAGGCACATCTCTGAATCTTAAACTATGTGGGATCTGTGCTGCTCACAACTTGGGCATGGCGTTATGGCAAAAAACATGAAAAATAGGGGCGTGCATTAAGAGGTTAAGGATTGAATGGTCATAATTGTAGATTTTGCAGAAATTCAGTACAGGATGCTGCTTGACTGGTGCTGAAATATGACAAGTGACTTCTGCAGTTATTATACATGACATCAGGTCCCCAACTAAACTTGGTCTTGTGCAAGGAGGACATCAGTAATCATATGCTGTTTGAAAAATTAATAGGATGTGCTTGCTGTCTCTAAATTACCGTCATGGGTGCTGACCATAGGTTGCTGACTCATGGATTAGGGAAACATTGAGGCAACCCTTTTCATGGGATTTCACTGTTTTCCTTTCTTCCCATCTCATTTTTCCTCTCACGGGGAAGGTTTCTAAGATGATTATTCATACATTTACAGCTACTCTGTTTTCACACATTAGTTCTGCTGTGTTGTTTGAGAGTACATAGACACACATAGACACTTCTCTTGGATCAGTGCAGCGCCTTGCCACAGACGTGGGAATTACCCAAACGCTATACCGCTCAGGAAGATAATGCAACACAAATACAATCAACCCCTGCCAATGAGCAAAAATTAGCATTTGCACATGCTAATTACAAATTATGATAAGGACAGCGAAATTAACCAGGAGTAATGAGGAAGGGGGTCGTAGAAAAGATGACATTCTGATGGTGATAACGACAGCGACCCATTGATTCCTGATAGCGTCAGTGATGAAGAAAGCGATGCTACTAGAAACGACTGGATTATTATAATGCCAATATGCAGCTCTATTCATCATATTAGCTCATCCTCTACTCTGATGAGCATGTATGAGTGCAGTGGTGGGATTATGCAAATGTAAAATTGAAGAAGCTGGCGGTTTCCCTGGCAGTCGACTTCAAAGCGGCCAGGACTGGAGATGGAATTAGTGCTCTGCCTAATCCCACTGGAGGAGGGCGGGAGGGGGAGCTGCACTTTATTAATGCACCAGCAAGCTTAATCAGAGACGGGAGAGGAAGAGGAAGGAGTGGTGGGTAAAAAAAAGAAGGTATAAGACGGTGACAGAATGAAAAAAGGAGGGGAAGTAAAGGAGGTGAGAAGGAGTGGGAGGGCAACAAGGATAAGAGACGCAGACTGTTGGAGAGAATACGGATGGATCGTGTGTTTGTGAACGGGGAGGAGGAGGAGAAGTGCAACACAACAAGGAGCGGATCAAAGAGAATTTTTATGGCAGACCTGGAACACTGTGATTTCCCTAACACGGATACTTTTCCTGCCAAAACACCACACCTGATACTCACTCCAACAGCAAGAGCACATCAGGGTGGGAGCTGAACCTTAAGGGCAGATCAATGCACAAGCTGCAGATGCTTGAAGTTAGGAAGCTGATGTCAGTGTATCAGCAGGAATCCACAAACACACAGAATCACAGAGCAGGTATTTCAACCATTCCTCCATGAATCACACAGTTTGGCATGGACTATATTATTAGTGGGATCATTAGGGATTATTGTTCAGCATCTCCATGTGTCCAAGACAATGTTGGACTTTATTAGTCCTTGTTGAACTGACACTTCTGAGAATTCATGCGGTTGTGACCTTTACAGACAAAGTGATGAACTGTATATTGGTGCCACTGATGATGATGGTGCAGCAGCTGCACAGGAACATTTCCATTTTCTAGGTATGGTAGTAACTATTGCTATATTACCATGAAAGTCAGTATAACCATTCATGGTCTGAGAGGGTGAATCCTATGGATTCTGGTGACCCCTGACCTTTTTCAAAGAATCACCATCAGGCTTAAACTGACCTGAACCACTGAACCAACACACGTCCTTTAGTTATTCACAAAACAGCATCTCAAAGACACGTGCTCAGAGTTTTAATGAGAAACCCTGAGACCCTACTGGATGAACCACTTTATTTTGGACTAGAACTACTACAATTATTGCCACAAATTAATTTTATCTATAACAGCTTGTTTTATTCAGCACTCTATAACCCAGTCTTGGGTCAGTTTACATTTAAAAATGACAAAGAATCAATTGAGAAGCTGGAATTGGTGACTAAAACACTTCATCAAAAACAAAAGAAGTTCCACACCATTTTTCTATTCATCGACTCAGTGATTATGGAAGAAACCATTGTAACGGTGTTTCACCAACTATATCGGCAGCAATCGGCAATTATAATAACCAAGCAGTTGACTAGACACAGAAGCAGAATGAACAAAGATAGATTTTTACCAAAACAAGGTGTACTAAGCAAGACGGCAGCAGTGGTGTTTTCGTTAACGATGACGATGACGATGACAAAATATTTTCGTTGACGCACCTTTTGTTCATGACGATAACGAGACGGTGACGAGATAAACATGGCTCTCTGATGACGAAAACATGACGAGACGTGTGTGAGTTTTCGTTGACGAGACGAGAACGGACGTAATGTTAGTGGTAGGGCTGTGTGATTGCCTCTAAATTTCATATTGTGGATTGTCATTACTCTAAGCTTCACATGATTTAGAAACGGCTCCGTTAAAAGTAGAACGACGCTTCTGTAAGTATCTGCAACGCTGCTGCATCTCATCCTTGTGTGGTCACACCACCACCTGGCATGCAGCGCACATTCTGCTCAACACACCTGCCGTACTCGACCAGAAGATACATGGACGTATTTTTAAAAATATGAAAAAAAGATATGGAAGTTATGAAAAAAATATCCATTGTGAATATAGGGGCGTTCCCTGCAGCTTAACAACAGATTTTTACATACAAGTCCTTTGTTTTCCTGTCAGGCGAGCCTTTGTATTGTATCCGATACAAATACTGCGCACCGTCTCTCTCTCACTCTCTCGCTCACCCCCGGGCGCGCGCACACACACAGACACACACACACACACACACACACACACCACTGTCAGTGGTGCTGTGACACTCGGTCCCTGAACCGTCAGCTACACAACGATGGGGCTTTAGTTTTCATCCTCCATACACACTCGTTAATTAACAGCACACACTCATACGGTATGTATTATCATTTCTTATTTAGCCTACTTTGTTTTGATGCTAATGCAGCATTACTATGAGTATCAGTCAGGGTTTTATGCAGAATAATCCAGTCATACAAAGATTAGACTACTGGGGTTTTTGTGGGCCCTACTCGGCGCTGGGCCCCTAGAATTATCACCTTTCTCCCCTATACAACGGCCCTGTATGGCACTACAGGACCAGTTAAATATAAAACACAATTTTATACAATATATATAAGTAGGGGGTCCCTGCTCCATCTCTCCATCAGTTTGGGGGTCCTTGGCCTGGAAAACGTTGAAGACCCCTGCCATAAGCCATTGGGTGGAAACATTATGTGTAAAACCATTCCTTTATTGAATTAATTTGTTAAAAGACTTTTTTTTTTTTTTTTTTTACTAAAACTGACTAAAACTAGACAAAAACCTAGTTGAGTTTTCGTCGACTAAAACTAGACTAAAACTATCACATATAGAAATTACTAAAATTGATTAAAACTAATAAGTATTTTCGTCAAAAAGACTAAGACTAAATCTAAAATGCCTGCCAAAAACAACACTGGACGGCAGGATGCTCAGCAACGGGTCAAACACAAACAGGCCCAAGTCCAAGAACAATCGACAGGTCATCAGAGGCTGTGGAAGGTGTTTACCACAACAAACAATCTGGCAAAGAACTTAAGGACAGGCATGCACACACTGGAGTTAATTGACTAAGTCTTAGAGGAAGTTGGAGAGATGGGGTCTACTAGAGCATTTGAGCCGACAAAATGCAGATGCATTAAAGACAGTTCACTACTACAGGATATTAACGCACAATTGAGTTAAGGCAGAACATACACAATTGGTTGTAATGTGCTATTAACAATCTGTCTTCATGTCAAGATAAATATTAAATGTATTATTTCATCATTTTGAGGATCCTCATAAATGTTTGCATAGACCGCAGGATGGATGGATTCTTTTTTTTTTTTTAAGTATATTTTTTTTGGCGTTTTTGCCTTTATTTGATAGCACATAGTGAGATAGACAGGAAAGGGGGAGGGGCAGAGAGAGGGGAATGACATGCAGGAAAGGTCTGCCCGACGCGGGATTCAAACCGGGGACGCCTGCATTGAGGACTGTAGCCTCTACATGGGGCGACCGCCTTGACCACTGCGCCACACACCGCCCCAGGATGGATGGATGGATTCTTAACCATAAAGGGAAACCATTTTCGTGACTTATATGACTTATATACTGTATACACATACACACACAGTACCTATGTGCCTCTTGTTAACTTAATTTAATGTCTTTATTGATTGTATCTCTTCTTTCAGCTCATGAATGCAAATCACCTGATTGTACTTGTGATGCTGTTTGCTTGATCTTAGTTATTTGTTTCAATGAAGCACCTGAGCTCCATTCTGCCATGAACAGCGTTTGTATTTGTGGGAGTGACAGGGTGTCTTTTTTAATCAAGTGCATCCTGGTGAGCAATGATAAACCACCACATGTTTACGGTCCAACAGCCCCTCAGGCACTGTGGCAATGACTGGCAATATGTCACAGTAGTCACAAATGCCACATGTGATGGTACTGGGACAAACCCTTAGTGAGGTGGCATGAGGAGAGGAATGCTAGATTTACATAGTAAGAGCAGTTTGTTGATAAGCATGCCTGAGGAATTAAACAAAAGATGCAGATGATTGTGATAATGACGCTGATGCTGTGAGAAGATAACCATGAAATCTACAGAGCATCTTAACGCTTCTAAAAATACACCCCAGGTACCAAATACTAAATACCCTAGTTGAACTGCTTTGGCAAGTGAACACCGAAACACTGAACTTTATGTTGTTTATGTTTTTACAGTAACTTTGAGTTGCAATTTCAGACTCTTAAACGCGAAGCTGGAGTTCAAATCCAAGCTACCATATAGTTTGTCCTCTCAATGTGTAATGATGTTAAACTCAGGCTGGCCTAAAACTTACATCAAGATAAATTCTCACATTTACTTAAAAAAAACACACATAAAACCAGATCTTAGAAAAATATTATTACTTATAAATTTGATTGATCGTTTAGTCAATGAAACATTAGGGATATTGCAAATGACTAAAACAATAACCACATTATCAAAATGGTTAATGATTAATTTCCCATCAGCCAGCTAAATTGATGAATCTGATAAACGACGACTCTTGCTGAATTTTAAAGCTATCCTTGATTGAAAAGCACAACATTCAAACCGGTTATTTCTTGAAGATGACTTGAACATGGAGGACTAAATCTACAAATATCTGAATACAAGACAGTCAGTAAATTCAGTTTCCTCATTTTGTCAGAGACATGTCACAACCAGTTCTACAGGAGAAACAAATTGGAGAACATGGACATGCCTCCGCTCATATGCATCTGCTTTATTTATGAAATCATGGCATGGCCCCTGACTCACAGATCAACCCATTTGGACTCATATATTGATGTGTAAATCAGTCCACAGTGCTGGTGACTCTTTGATATACAGACAGTTTGATTCATGAATTTACTACCTCGTACTGCTGTATAACATTATATCTGCATGACAGCCCCAGAGTGCTTGGAACGGCTGCAGCCGCCTGTGCTTAATCAATAAGGCAGCGCTGATGAATTTAACATGATTAGAGCTGCACATATGAAATCTGTGGCAGGAATTTCCCTCTTTGTTGGCATGAAATTGATTATGTTGGAATACAGCGGAATTGATTTTCTTGGAAAATGAGGCACTTCCCTTCATTCATGAAGAGACCATTAAAACGGAGCAGATTACCATTATGACAAGTGCGTGTTTCTGTTTAAATGCTGATAGAGAACCGAACTGTCATAGCAGAGAGTGTGTAAAACTACTGGACTGCAGACTCATTCCCACATTCCTGGCTTCACATGTGTGCTGCAGGTAGAGCAGGGCTGATGCAGTCCACTGAAGGTAAAGGAACTAAATTATGTTGCCCACTAGCACCTTCACATGGTCGTTCCCAGGTACTGCTTCACTGCCTGGAACAATAACCCATAATCTCCCCAAGGTGAAATTTCATACTGAGGCGCTCTGTCATGGCGGTGACTTTGTTGATGGATTTTTGAGAGTGAAACACAGCTTCTGGCGAAGGCTTTTGTTGGCTGTGGTGAATAAAAAGAGCTGAACTACAAAGATAGGGCACAGGGCGTCATCAATCTCTTTCTGTCACAAACACACACACACTTCAAACCTGGGTTACCTATTTTTTTGGTTCAGTTGGAGTCATATTTCTTTACAACTCTCCGAATTCAAAATGACAATTGATCTTTTTTTCCTCATATCTGTTTCATTAGCTGTGAGTCACTAACTTTGTCTGTGGAAGGAAGGATTACTGAACGGGCTCCAGGGGGGTAAGTGGGTCCCAGAGCCTTGGTTTTGAAGTGACTTTGAACATTTCTTGTTGGAAAGTCAATCAAACTGCCACCATGAGACATAAAAGACGAAACCACTACAAAGAAACACAAAAAGGCCCAAAATGACCATAAAGAGACACAAAATGACCTTCACTGCTCTCGCCTTTCTCATTGGCGGCGTTTCCAGGCAGCTGTTTTCAACATAAAAGCTCTAAAAAGCCAATGCACACTGCCTGCTCCACTCCACTGTGAATTCTGGACTTTAATTCATCACCAATATGACCCTGAATGGATGACAACACCAACACTAGTGTTGTCAGAAAGCCTAAACACAATCAGAGTTCAAGACCCATGAAGTCAGAGATAGGTGAGGAGACAGCTGACTATTTCTCAGGAGAGCAGCCCCAGGGCTAAAGCTGAGTCTGACTGAGCAGTGATTCCACACAGTCATGGAATCATTAGATCCATTGAGACCCACAGATGAGGAAATTATTTCTTATACTAAACACTACTGTTACTGTCATAATTTGACAGTTTTGTTTCTACTACTGGATAAAAATAGTAGGTGCACATTTAAACTGTGTCTAGTGTTGTGTGATGTCATGTTTTGACATAAACAACAACCACCATGCCCACTCTGGAGACAGGAAGTGTAAAACATTTCATACAAGTGGCGCTGTTCCTTGAACAGCACTGGCTTCTAGCTGGATACTTTTGCAACGATGAATGATGTTTTAACCGCAGGGGATAGAAAGATTAGCATGGGAAATAAAAATGTAAAATGATGGGAAATATATTTTATGATAATAGACATAAAATAGTAATAATTACAGACTTTTTCCTCGTCTTCCTTCCAATTTGCTGAGGAGGACTGTCTGGTATCTCCTTGGAGGCCATATTTTGAAAACAACTGGTATAGAGTATCTTGTTTTTCAATCTGATGCATGTCTTTACATTGACAGCATATTAGACAAGGGAGGAGCCAAATTGAAGTATCAGGAAAAAAATAGATTAGCTCCCATCAAACCTAAACAGTTACTACCTGCTCAATTAAATCAAAACGGGCCCAATGAATGGGAAACCACCCAGTGTGACAGCACTGTTCACCAGTGAGGTGACGATATGTCTGTGTTTGTCTCCACTGCCCCCATGTGGACAAAGGAGAATCATCAGTTGTTTCAGGTTTACCCTTCAAATGCTGTTTGCATTTGTCCTTTGCAGCAGTTGGCTCAGTATCAGTGACTCCCCCCTCCCTTCCCCCATCAGGCTTGGTTGGTGATGGAAGAAAGCCCAGACCTTTGCCCTTCCTGTATGTCAATTCCTTTAGCAAGTTTTCCCAGCATGCATTTCATCTGATAGACTGCCTCCTCAATGAAAGGTTGCAGCAGAGATGTGAGGAGAAGATGGTCATCACCGTCACCGCGCTACAGTGACGTCTGACATGTCTTCCCGAGGCTCCGCCCACCTCGCCCTCACAAGCTGCTTGAATGATTCTACGGCTCGTGTCTCAACTTCTTAGAAACATCTTAGCTGTGTTAACCCTTACAGGGCCTGCAGCTTTTTTGATGTTTTCGCTCATTAACTTCAAAGTGCGTCGATCGATCTCCACCCTCCCAGGTTCTGTTCATTCAAACTGCTGGAAGAGACTCACTTAAGATGCAGTCATCATCATCCATCTCCTGCAATTTGTTTGTGCTAAAAGTTTTCTGAGGTCAGCCCCCAGAGTGTTTGAGAGCTTTTCTAGCAGTGCTGCCTTCATGTGCACATGGGTTTGAATAATTTAAGCCCACAATTGTCACAGAGTTTGTACACACAGGTCTGTGTTCAGGTTTAGGCCACAAAAGCTCTTTGAGGTTGAGGTTTGGGAGAGAGACTGTGTCAACAAGATCTGGTCCTCTATCTTTTAGCCGCGTCTCTGTCAATATCTACGTTACTGATTTTTTGTTTATATTGTGTTTTATCCTTGCCTCAATTTCTTTTCTGTGTCAAGTAATTGTTACACAGAAAACCTCACCATTTTATTCTTTCAAAAGAAACACTGTAAGGCTGCAACAACTGTCTTCATTATGACCGCGGCTGCCATTTATCTACTTGTTAAGTCTGGTTCCAGTTCTTTCATATATACATAACAATTTTTGTGTCAAATAGAAGACAAATAGTGACCTGTTAAGCCCTTTGTTTGCCTGGTTAATGAAAGGCATGGCATTTACTATGACTAATCTTACTTGTGAGAGACTGCAAACTCAGTTACAAAATTGAACACTGAAAAATGATCATGTACTTACAGTAAATAACCTCTGGCTGTCCACTTGCAGTATCTTCACGGCCTACACTTTGCAAATCACAGGTTTTAGTCTATAGAAAAAAAAGTCTGTCATCTCCTGAAGCCAAGTTGACACATTCAAAACCCAAAACGACTTTACCATCACTGACAACTGGGGAGCTCACAGTTTAGTCACATTTGAGAAGTTGGTACCACTGGATTGTTTTAATAAATGACTTCATCAGTTAATTAATCAGGAAATCAAACAGGTGCAGAAAGCTTTTAAAAAGAAAAAGGTCTAAAAAATACCAACACACATTAAGGAGAGTTTTCAATGGCTGGATGTTACAACGCTTTATAAAAAACTACTTCTTAGTTGTTTTCCCTGCCAACATGTTTTTGTTGTGTGAATCAGTGAGATGTGTTTTCCGAGGGCAGACAGCTTAAGAAGTGCTGACTAAAGCAGCGTTAATGTGTGGAGCTCCAATGCTGCCCTGCAGTTCTGACTTAGCTCTCATTACCACAGAGTTTGTCTGGAGCTGATCCGCACTAATCCACTGCTTTGATGTGGTGTACATGTATCTCCACTTGCATTATCATTACACACTGTAGCCTGCTGCAGCCTCTCTCTGATGTTAGGAGACTAGAAACACTCCTGAATGTGGCAAAATATCCGTCTGACAAACTTTTGTGTTGAACCGTTTTGAGGTTTCCCACAGTAAGACTAAAAACCGCGTCGACAAGGCTGAAAATGTTTGTTCAGCTCCACAGAAGAAAAGTGGTATTGCTGATTTTGCTGTTCTAAGAGCCTGACCATGTTCGTCCTGAGGATGTAGTTTACTGAGGTTTTCTGATGCATAGTTACTTTTTATGGAGCTAGGTCCGTTGTTGTAGGAATTATAACAAAATTATCATTTGTTCAGATTAAAAACTGTCATTGATGGAGGTCAGTGCCTGCAGAGTGGGATGTTAATCAAATGCAAAAATCACACTAATCCATTTTATTCCCTGTTACATAAAATAAAGACAGTCTCAGACCCAATCCCAGTGTCTGATTTTGAGGCGAGTCCATGAGCACCACAGAGGACATTAGGGCTTTTTATGAACGCTGTGTGAGTCTGCATCTCTGCAGACGTTGCCTGAGGGAAGTAACTGATGTTCATAGCATTGTGACGTCAAACAAGCGCTTACTGAGGTTGCCAGGAAGCGTAAAAGAAACAGAGAAAAACAGAAAAATAATAATAAAAAAGAAAAAAATAATAAGGTAGAAGGACGGTGAACAAACAACCCTGAGTGGGTCAAACCCGGACACTGGCGTTACTGTGTGTACGGTAGTTATGTGTCCTATAAAGACAGGACAATAAACTCCAAATACACTGTCATCAGATCTAATCCAACATTATTATTTTGTTTACAATCAGGGACTCAAGAAAAAGAATAAAGAAGGTCAAATCAAAAGTCCTAAAGCCACATTGGCATCTTCAAGGTAACATGATACAGTATGTCACCAAATGCTGCCTCCTCCTCTTCGTTTTGAGCCCTAGCATCCCATTTCTTATTCATACCTCTACCCTAAGAGGAAGAGGTAAAATATATTCTCCTACAGAGACACTACATGATACAATAATACATCTTCAGCAAAAAAGGATCTAACTGAACATAATAAACAGCATACAAATGATACAACTTTTCTATTAAGAACGAGGTGGTAATATATAAACACACAACTGGATGTTTATAGTGTTGCACTCAGTTGTTCTCACAGTGAAATGACAGATCAGAGCTGCCTCCTCTCTCACCTCTGCACAGCTGTGTGTAGTGGGTATGATGAAGTTACTGTAACAGTGGGGCGCAGGCGTCTTTAATCCAAGGCCGTGAAGGTGTAGAGGGAGTTTTCCAGAGCTGTCCCACCGTCTGTCAGGGCAGCCGATCAGATTATCCAGACTCCCACCTGTCTGAGAGGCAAAGTGTGGAAACATTCCAGATTTCACCTTAATAAACAATCGGAGATGAATTTACTTTTGATGAATTTACTCTAAATAATGGCAGCTGCATTCAGTGGTGTAATATTTTACTAAAGCTTCACAGATCAGTTATGAGTTTTAATGAGAAAAACACACAGAAGACTAAGATCAAGCCTGATTTTACAAATGTTAACAATAGGATTGTTTTGTCACGTACAGCAGAACTCAGTGACTTGCACAAATCCAGCAGGTCTTAAAGGGATAGTTCACCCAAAATTCAAATTTCACTCATTACTCACCCTCATGTCGACTAAGGGCTGGGAGAATTTTCAGAGTCCTCCGTGCCTTCTTGGAGTTACGGGGGGAGGGGGGGTCCGCGCAGCAGTATTTGTCCATATAATGGTTGTGAATGGGGCTCACTTTTCTTCGTCCAAAAAGACACACCAAAAAACATCCAAATACCTCCACACAACTCGTCTGTAATGTCCGTGTTGTATTGAAGCCCCAACATAAGAAATTGTTCCGAAAAAAATTAAATAAGTCTATATTTTAAGCTTGTTTGTAGCGGAAGCTCCCAGTGTCTCAGTTCACTGCTCTTCCTGTGTCAGTGCAACTTTCGCGTGATTTGCACTGACCGGTGGAACAATTTCTCATGTCGGGGCTTCAATACCAGAGGGACATTACAGACGAGCAGTATGGAGGTATTTGGATGTTTTTTAGTGTGTCTTTTTGGACGAAGAAAAGTGAGCCCCATTCACAACCATTATATGGACAAATACTGCTGCATGGACCCCCCCCCCCCCCCGTAACTCAGAGAAGGCACGGAGGACTCTGAAAATTCTCCCAGCCCTTAGTCGACATGAGGGTGAGTAGATAATGAGTGAAACTTGAATTTTGGGTGAACTATCCCTTTAAGTTTCAAAAATCAATAAAAGATATAGGTCAACCTCAACAAAACGTTCTTAATAATGTATTAACACCAACCTTTTATTAAATGTTTTAATAACCATCAATTACAACATCCATATTAGTGAATAACAGCTCAGTGAAGAGTGGAAGTCCCAAGATCTCGTTTTTGGAAATCTGGGCATCTTAAAATGTCACTGCTTATTACGGAATTTGGAAGTCCATGCAGGGAACAGTTTACACCTCTTCCTCTTGGATATGCATTGCACTTGACTTGGTCAATGTGGTAATTGTGTGTCAGTGCTGTCTCTGTGTGTTTTTATGTATTCTCCTGTATTTTGGATTGTGGTCTGTGTCCGTGATGTCAGTGTTTAGATGTGGGACTACAGATGGAAATTAGCATTTTACTAAATCTTGTGCAACCATCTTGTCATTATGTCACCGTCATGCACACTGTCCTGTGAATAAACTAAACAACCGTATTTAATATATTAAAGGTTCCTGATGTGATGCTGCACCAAAACAACAACCAACCTCTACTACATCATGTCAAGCAGCGGGAAAACCCAGTTTCTGTGCAGAGATAATACAACACACACACACACACACACACACACACACACACACACACACACACACACACACACACACACACACAGTACATGATGTTGTCTACATTAATCATCTTTGCAAACAGCGAGCAGCAGAGGTGGCTGTGAACATGTGTTCAGGACTGTTTGTTTTCTACATGTCATCAATTACAGGATTATAATGTGTCTGTTTGTTCCTGCGTCCTGGAGAGTTTAACTCAATACACTGTTTCCAAGGTCTGCGTGTTCATTTCTATTTATTTATTTATCTTAGAGTCTTTTCAATCCAGTTTGCCAGGTGACTGTTATTGACCTGTTGTGTAACTGCAGTATATCAGATATTATTCACTCATTCTGTAGCATTTCAGTCTTCACCTCTGCCAGCATCGCTTTCACACACTGATGAGCAACAACTCCACTAAACAATAACATACAGAACCTATTAAATTAGATTACACACATCTATAATGTGTCGATCTAATTAACATGAATCTCATACTATGGCCTTAACTGTCGCTAAAGATGTGTTTTTAACAGTTCTTCAACAGACAGGGCCGCAAACAGGGCCGGTGTTACTTGTCTACCCGTCACACTGTTGCAACTCTCTTCCACAGTTGGGCCATCCTCCACATCCAGGACCTTCACATTTATGGTGTTCAGTAGGATAGTGTTTCCTCCCCCGACAACTACCAGGCTACACTAATAACACTGCATGTTCTCTTCACTTCTTTTCTGTTTTTTTCTTTCCATTCCAAAGTAGCATCTCTCTTTGTCTTTTACTTTCTGTCCCTTACTTCCACCTTGACCCACTATCATGTAGCATTCCCCTCTCTGGCTCACATAGAATACGCACCTCAGTAAAGTATGATAGCCTTGTTGGGTTGGTGACAGTCAAAAACTTGCAAAGTAACAGTATAAAATGTTTGCTGCAAGACTAACAGTGCATCTATATGACCCTTATTGGTGTTAAACCAACACTAAGTAACTTTTCAACCTTCATAAAATATTTTCATAACTTTTGTGATGATACATCGACTTACACTCTAAAAAGAAATGTTTAGACTCAACAAAAAAAATCAACGCAACAGTTTCCATTAGCCTTTCTTAGTTATGACAACTTAATTTGAAATTACATTGAACCAACAAACAACATTACGTTGGGGGAATTAGCTTTACCTCTTCAGTCAAAGATTATTTTAATTACCTCTTACTTAATAATTCTAAGCCTAAAGGCAAGTTTTTAAGTTAATAACTCAAAAAATTGAGTTGCTCCAACTAGTTTTACCATGTTATCTAGTTAATTACTATTTCAATGTACACACATTTTTAGTAGCAAACATTAAAAAAATTAAGTTGCTCCAATTCTATTTTTATTTTTACGTTTTTGTGTTTTCATGTTTTTGTTCATGTAGTAGCTTTTAAGAAAACATTAGTTCAAACACTTTGTGAAATTAACATTTTTTTTATTTCAAACTGCAGTTCAGTATTTTAACACAAGTTTCAAAAAACAACAACAAAACACCTCTTCTTGGGACTCATCACTTTTGCAATGGCTTTCAGTCCATTAAGATTCGGGGAACAACTTCTGATAAGGTTCCAAAGTATGTAGGCTATATAAGTTTCACGTAGTTGGTCTATCTCAGGTTGAGAGCTATATGTCCATCAGCAAAGCACAGCGCCTTGGGATATCCTTTTGTTCCCTCCACCACAGTGGCTGCTGTCCGTGGTCAGATGCAGGGGTAGACTGGTCACCAATGATAGTTTTCATCGAGGCTGGCCTCAAACTCATCATTGTCCTAGTAAAGTAAATTAAAACATACGTTAGTGTTTAAGTTTGTAGTATGTGTATGGATTCAGTTAATCAGTTGAGCCACAAATCATAGTCTGATAAATCATAATGGTAAGATCTATACCTCTTTAGCAGGTCTTCTTGCAGGGAGTAAGGTGCAGCATATGCTTTCAGCTTCTGTGGAAGACAAATATTCCATAGATATTAGTGCTAAAATTGCCATTCATGTCACAAACTCGTGTATTTTCAAATGTCAACTGTACATGGTAGATATTCCCCACAATGACCATGGCACAACCTGCAATGGTTTAGCAACCCTGTCTTTGTAGAGGATTCAAATGTACACAGCTTCACATCCCTCGCAGAAATATCCACAGTTTGATCAAACAACAATTTGCCTATAGTGGAAAAATTCAGCCATCTATGTGAATGAACAAATGATATGAAATTAGATAACATTACATAGCTTAATATGGCCACATGGTGAAACAAGCAAAACTTGAATAAGGCTTTTCTCATTGACTCTCTTGCTCAGTACATATCTCAATGAAACGTAATGAAAGACGTGCAAATTCATTATTTTCGTAGAACTGTAAAGGAAATAATACTCACCATGAAATGTCCTTTATATTGAGTTTCTTCAGCTAACACACCGTCTTGCTATCGGAACTGGTCCAGGCATGTTATGTGGGTGGGAGCTTGAAATTGTAATGTCATTGTGGAGAAAAATTAAGTTATCAAGCCAACTTACTAAGTAAGTACAACTTGAATTTGGTTTTAAAGCCATTAACAATGAAATTTGAGTTTAAATCACATGCACAATTAAGTTGATGTAATTACCAACATTATTATTTGAACACAACTTATAAAATAATGTTTGCAACTTAGAAGGTTGCTCTAAAACAACTAATTAGAATTTTTAACTTGTGTCCATGTATTAAATCAAGTGGTGTTAAAAGCTCCTCTGAGTTACTTTTTAGAGTGTACAACAAGTTGAATGACACCTCTGTCGTGGTCTGAGGGGGTCTGTATCTCTTTCTCTGGCACTAAGCACCTTTGAGGAGCATGGTAGGACACTGGCTCTCACTTTACTTTCACTTTCACTTTTGCGAGTCACAACAAGGAGGGAACAGGCAAAACCGCACTTTAGCAATGGATTATGTTTGTGTTTTCACTTTGAAATGATCCACTGGAAACAGAAACTTAGTTTTGATGTCTTCTGTTAATTTTAATGCAGGATATTTACAGGGCTTCACACTAGTGTTCATGGGAAATGGAGTCTTCCTTCAGGCAAAACACTACCGCTTTGGTCCACAGGCACCGCCAAACTCAACCAAAACTGAAAGTTCTTTAGTACTGCAAACAAATGCAAACATGAGGGGAAAAAAACAACAAAACAAAAAAGCCAATGACTTAGTGTCACAGACTGAATCAGTATGAATTAGCTCTCCCCTGGCTGAGGACACTAAAACAAGCAGCAGCTTCTGAACACTGATGCATTAGTTAAAGCAGACGTAGAAGTTTTGGCTAACTTCCTGTCAGCCGATGGAGTTAGCAGTCCCCGCCCTCGTCCCTACGTCACCACATTCACGCGCATCCCTTGGCTGCACACACAGAGAGGACCGCCCCTTTATGCCGTTCTCTCTCCTCATTGGATAAAGGTTGTAGGATACAAGGAAAGTTTTCTCCTCGGCTTACAGCAGAGCAGAGTGACTGACAGACCCGTGTTTCAGACCAAACACTCTATGTAAGTGATTGCTGTCGGAAGATGGAACTATTTAAAGGTCCCATATTATGCTGTTTTTCAACTATTTCACATGGTTCTAAGTTGTCCAACCATATAGTATTCCTAGTGTATTATCCCCAAATCAATCTGCAGCTCTACTTCTCAGCAATCTAAAAGTGGCTCTCCAGAGCTCTCCTGAGAATGAGCCATTTCTGTGTCTGCACCTTGAAATGCAAATAAGATGTGTAAACCACGTCCACTCCACACCTGTCACGGGGAGAGGGTGTGGTTTTCATTACAGGTACATGTGCCAATGTTGACATTGGGACGGGGGTCGGGCATTGATTTCCGGGAGAAAAAAAAAAAGTTTCTGAGACTCTAATCTTGTCTGAAAAATGTAAATATTCCTTTTTTTTTACTGTGACAGAAGGAGATACATGGACTCCTACAGCCATCGGAAAGTTCTGTGTTAAACTGTCAAATAAAAAAACAAGTGAAACTGAGGAGCAGCACAAACTGTGCACGGTGCGACTGGTGAGAAGCTACCGGAGAATATTGAGGTGGTTTTGCGCTGGGAGAGGAGACTTCCTCGTTCAGATCAGGTTCAGATGTGATCTCATTCCGTGATGAGGACCGCTGCGCTGATGAGAAGCGGTATCATCCCAATATTCTCCGGTCCGCGATTTCATTTTTAATGACAGGCGGCTGTTTCTCAATCAGTGATTCAAAATGATCATCTGGCGGCCGCGGTACGACCACTGACCTCCCGTATCTACCGCTTCATGTCAAATGACGGGCGGGGAGAGAGAGAGAGAGAGAGAGAGAAAGGAGAGGGGGGGGGGGGGGGTGGCAGGGGGTCGCGACTGTCGCTGTTACGGAAATGCCTCACCGGGCGGAGCTCAGGGTTTTCCAGACTGGCCCAGGGGGAGTATAAGGAAGTACCGGGAGGTGGAGTCCCTTGAGTTCAGCGCATCCTGACGTCAAGTCTGCCAGCACTTCCAATTCGCCCGTTTGGAGACACGATCTCAAAAAACCTGTAGAAAGTGGATTTTGCATAATATGGGCCCTTTAAGACTTATACAAACATTCTGCTTACTTCTGCTTTAAACTTGAAAAATGTGTTGCATGATCATCAATTTCCAGAGAAAAAGTAAATCTGTGAATAAAAACAGGTGTAAACAGCATCTGTGTGAGTGATTAGTTCCTTTTAGTAACTGTTTTGACAGTTTGTCAGTGAAGCACTGCCTCTAAAAGACTGTGCTAAATGCTAATTGTCATTTTTTATGCTTCTCATTAAAGCAGAAGTAAGCGATCCGGTCGTTTTGGCTAATGCTGCGTTCCAGGCAGGCTTTTGAAACCGTAAGTTACGGCTTCAAGTCACGACTTATGACTTTGTAGCGTTCAAGGCAACCCGCAACTCGCGTTTCTCCGACCTGATGCCTGTGAAAGTGCACTATAACGGCCACCCGTGTTTTTCCGACCCGTGAACTCGCACCAGATCGAACTGGTACGACTTCACAGGTTGAAAAAACACGAGCTACGGGTTGCCTTGAACGCACCACAACTTCTTGTCAGCCGATGGAGTTAGCAGCCCCTGCCCTCGTCATGGATCTATTGGTCCTCGTCCCTACGTCACCACATTCACGCGCATCCCTTGGCTGCACACACAGCCCTGCATGCCGTTCTCTCTCCTCATTGGATAAAACTTGTAGGATACAAGAAAAGTTTTCTCCTCGGCTCAGAGCAGAGCAGAGGGACTGACAGACCCGTGTTTCGGTCAAACACTCTATGTAAGTGATTGCTGTGGGAAGATAGAACTATTTAAGACTTATATTAACACAAAAATATCGCTTACTTCTGCTTTAATTGTGTATGTGTGGGGAGGGGAGTTTAACCAGAGCTGTCAGGAGCTAACTTTGTTAAAACAGCTTTGTTTAGCTATTCATTGTCAGTCAGTGGTGACCACAGAACACAGCGCCATTATTTGACTCACAGTAAAAATCCTTCTGGTCAAATGTTACTCAAATACAAGTCTCATTACTTGAGTTAAAGTCCTGGAGTACTTTAACTCAAGTAATGTGACTTTTATTATAACATTAATATTCAAAAGTAGCCTGTGTTTTTGTTTGGTAAATATTTATTTTTCAAATGAAATAAAAAGACAAAAGCTTTAGTAAACCTACATGAGGGAATAAAATAATCTTACTGTCAAATCAGGAACATCATGTGTGTTTTTATGTGTATTTTTACTAGCCTGTAATCAACACACTGTATGACCACAAGGGGAGTGCAAAAATATATACTGTAGTGGATTAAAAGTAATATGTTTCCAAAAAGTAATAGCATCAATCAAAGTAACTTTACCGATACTACGAAAATGTAGGCTAGTCCTCAGGTAGCTAAATGGCTAATCCTGTAGCCAGGCAAACTAACCTAACTGTTCTCTTGGTAACCACTTAGCTGGCATTGAAGGTGTCACACTGTCAACACTCTCGCACTGTCCAGACTTTCTACAATTAGTCACCATCACCGTCACACTGCAAACACCTTAAAATATAAAATCCAGACACTCACATTTTGAAGCTTACCTTATTGAAGTCACGATGTCACTTTCACGATATGAAGTCATACCGCGCAAAACGTATTTTCATTCCCTCCTTCTTCTTTTGATTTTGATTGGTGGTTGGCATCCAACTTGCAGAGCGATAGCCCAGAGCGATAGATATAACAGAGTGGCGACAGCCTTTGATGTCGCCGCCAGCGCGGTCACGTGGTTCATGTAGCTCCCAATTCATGGGTTGCAGTGACGTCACGTCGAAGGGACCGCCGCCATATTTGTGTCCGATTTGACAGGTCTCCTCATATGACAGCATGCAAACCGCAGGATGGAAATGACAGTTTCTTGACAAAATGACAGGGTTTCATACATCCTGTCTGGGTTTATATCTCTATAACAACAGACTAACTCCATATTATCCCACTTATTATACAGTTTATGAATTAATTAATTAATTTGAGACGTAATGTTGATCAAAGTCCTTAGTCCGCACTTCTCCGCTGTTTGCTCCTCACCCTCCTCCTGTCGACTCGTGTGTAGTTGTTTTCAACGAGCTTTTGATAATCAATCAGTAGATTGATGAATTATCATGTAAATGTTACGATGTGCGCATTTATGTCGTCCTGTCTATCATAAGAGATTACGATACGGGACACGTTCGTGTCACGGACTCGCGGTGGCACAGACACAGCTGGTCACAGCTGTGACACTGCGCTGGCCCGTCCGCTCTGTCCGCTCTGATCGCAGGTTTGATTCCAGCAGCGGTGAGGGAGGCAGAGAGCCTCCACTCTCCCTCTAACGGGGTGTTCCCACCAAACGCGATGACGCTTCATCGCGCGTCGAGATTACATGTAAAGTCAATGCAAACACGCGATTAGTCGCGTCATCGCGCCGGGCGATGCGATGGACGCGATAGCGCGGCGCGATGGACGCGTTGGCCGCGAAAAATCGCCTCCATCGCGTCGCCCGGCGCGATGACGCTTCATCGCTCGAGTTCAAATAATTGAACTTTTGCGGCGAATTCGCGTGAAGACGCGCCGCGACAGCCTATCAGCTTTGAGATCGTCACCGACGTGCTGACGTACGGACGTACTGGTGTTCCCTTGGCAGTTTAGTCAGAGCGAGTCTATTGACAATATTAGAAGTTTTCTGGTTTAGTTTAGTTTATTATTCAGATCCCCATTAGCTGCAGCAAAGCCACAGCTCTTCACTGTTGCTTTTCCGGTGCTGTTACAAACGTTTCTGATTTGGAGATTCGGACCTGAAAGCCCGTTATCACTGCTGTTTTCAACCAGCGGGCGCGGCGAGCCGGCCGCCCCGTCCCAAAGCACTCAACAGGCGGTCAGTCACACAGTAGTTCACGGAGCCGTCTCCTCCTCCTCCTGCAGCCAGACCCACACCGCTGTTCCTCTCCCATCTACAGGGACAGGAACAGTGCAGCGCCTCGTCGCGCGACGCGATGCCGCGACGAGGCGTTTTTTGCATATTGAACCAGCGTCAAAACTGGAGCGTCTAGCGCGACGCGATTTCATTTGACGCGCGATTCAATCGCGTTCATCGCGTTTGGTGGGAACACCCCGTAACCAGCTACAAGTCATTTTTCTAACATTAAGCTGGTAAAAATGAAACACAAGGTAAAAAGCCTTGATAGTTCTTCTGCCCTGCTCCGCTGATCAGAGCGGCGTCCCTAGCAACGGCCCGTTTTACTTAGCAACGGTCTGTTATACACAGAGCGATAGATATAACAGAGTGGCGACACTCCCATAGGACTCCGTTGTAAAAAATGGCGGGCCGACTTCCGGGTTATGGAGCCCTCAATAGTTCCAAACATTCCTCCCGCGGCGCTGGACCACGTCTGTTTCTATGGCTGCACAGCAAGAAACTACTGAGCTACGTTGACGAAATACCGACCAATTTTAAGTTATAAAGTGGTAATAATCTTTCCCAAGTACAGTAACCATGTTGACTTAACAAAATAAAAATTATTAGACTGATCGGTTCATTGAAAAACATTTATTTATTTACGTAACTGTGGTGATTTCAGTCCGTAGCCCAGAAGCAGCCCTGCTCACTTTTCATTCAAACAAACTAATGCCACTGCCACAGTTGTTAAATTTCATCAATGAGACCAACATTAATCTCTTCAAAATAATTTAACAAGCCAGCGGTAAACCTCTAAAAGCATGCGGATACGTACTTGGCTCGTTTTCTCCGACGGGAGGACGGACGGTCGGCCCGCCGGCAGATCAGCTCAGTAGAGCGGCTGCTGCTGCTGTGACAGCCGCTGCCCTTGGTCCCCGGTCTGGGCTCACACAGACTCTGCACTTCTCCCAGAACAAACATCGGTGCAAGTTCCTAACAAACGTTATGAACTGACCACAGACTCCGGATTAAACGGTGACTTTCTTGACTGCGGTCAAATGAGCCGTCGTTCGTCTTCGCGGAGTCAAGCCAGCCGCACAAACATTTTAACTGCGCCCGTATCATAGAACTTACGGCGAATGCTCCGAGTCCACCGACGAAGCTAGCGCTAGTTTAGAACCAAGCGAGATGACTTCCGGTTTTCAAAATAAGACGAGGATAATACGAAGGCAATCGAGGTGTGTGTGTGTGTGTGTGTGTGTGTGTGTGTGTGTGTGTGTGTGTGTGTGTGTGTGTGTGTGTGTGTGTGTGTGTGTGTGTGTGTGTGTGTGTGTTAGGTTACAGTTGCATTTTTTGATTTCTTTTTTTTTTTTGAAGGAAAAAATGCCTTATACTCTTTATTTACTGTACTATAAAATCACTTTGGTCCATAAGTTCAGGGAATGGTTGGTAGAGTTGACTTCAGGACCACCCTGGCTACTTCCTCAGTCATTATCAAACATTTTTACTGTATCATTTTGGAGAAATTAAGCCTCAAAGTTGCATTTTTTGCTTTTTTTTTAAGGGAAAAAATGCCTTATACTCTATATTTACTGCACAATAGCATCACTTTGGTCCATAAGTTCAGGCAATGGTTGGTACAGTTGACTTCAGGACCACCCTGGCTATTTCCTCAGTCATTATCAAACGTTTTTACTGTAGCCACATGTATGTTGTTGAGAACGTGAGACATTAAACTAAGTTACTTGCTATCAACACGGCCTCATCCTTGGAACACGAACATGACATGGTACCAGGAGTAAACTCGAATGGGCAACATGGATTTAAAACCACCGGAAAGTTTGAAACTAACGGGGAATGTCGACGAGAACTGGCGCACCTTCAAACAGCGGTTTCACCTTTATGTTGCTGCTACAGGACTCGAGGAAAAGCCAGAAGCAAGAAAGGTAGCGCTGCTGCTAACAATAGCAGGGCCACAGGCCATAGAAGTATTTAACACGTTCGTGTTTGACAGTCCTGAAGATAATGAAAAGTTGGATGTAGTGCTTAGCAAGTTTGATACTCACTGTTCTCCGAAGAAGAACGAGACGTACGAGAGGTACGTGTTTTGGTCTCGTACACAGCGGCAGCATGAGCCTTTTGATAGCTTCCTGACGGACTTGCGGCTAAAGGCGCAGTCCTGCAACTTCGGAACGCTGAGTGACTCCATGGTCCGGGACCAGATTGTCTACGGCGTGGCGGATAAAAAGGTCAGAGAGAGGCTACTACGGGAGATGGAGCTGACGCTGGCAGGAGCCATTAAGATCTGCCAGGCCAGTGAGCTGTCCCAAAGGCACGTGAGGACGTTCAGCGAGATGTCTGCAGTCGCCTCGGCGCAGAGCGACAGCGCGGCAGCGGTTGGAGCAGTGTCGTATCAGCGGAGACGGCGCACACAGACCCGGCCTGCACAGCAGGAGGACGTGATGATAAACTGCACGCGCTGCGGCTCACAGCACAAGCCTAGACAGTGTCCAGCGTTTGGTAAGCAATGCTCCACTTGCCAAGGCAAGAATCATTTTGCTAAACAATGCTTCTCCAAATGGAAAGAGGGGAAGAAAGAAAAAACTGTGAACTTAATAGACGAGCCTGATCTAAGTGACACGTTCTTTGTTGGAATGGTGAATTGTGAAAGTGAACAAATAAATAAGCCAGACAATGTAAATGATGTCACTAGAGAAGATAAGTGGATAGCTCCTCTAATGATAAATGGGACTGTAGTCACCATGAGATTGGACACTGGTGCCAAAGCAAATCTCATAAGCATGTGTGATGTGAAGGCAATGAAAAATAAGCCACAAATAAGAAGAAAAGAATCTGGACTGAAAGACTACAATGGGCGGCCAATCAAATGTTTGGGCACATGCAGGTTGAATGTCACAGCTAAAGGAAAAGTGCACCACCTATCCTTCTTTGTTGTGAATGAGGGACGTGAATCACTTCTTGGTGACAGAGCCTGTGAAGAACTGGGGCTTGTGGAAAGAGTGTATCAACTGATATATACTCCAGGTAAACACCTAGTCGTTGCTGATGCCCTATCCAGAGCAACTACAGGCGACAGTGTGAGTGCAACAGACGAAGACATACAGTGTCACGTGAACATGGTGTCGGCTACACTGCCTGTGTCTGACACAAAGTCAAGACAAATAGCGGAGGCTACAGCAAAGGATGCTGAGCTACAGCATGTCATGAAGAACATGGATGAGGGATGGCCAGCTGGTTCGTGTCCACAATTTTACCATGTCAGAGGTGAGCTTAGTACTGTGGATGGTCTGCTGTTGAAAAAGGGCAGGATTGTTATTCCACGGGCTTTGAGAATGGACATGTTGCACAGGATACATGAAGGCCATCTCGGCATCGAAAAGTGCAAAAGGAGGGCGAGAGACACGGTTTTCTGGCCGGGACTGAACAAAGACATTGAAACACTTGTAAGTAAATGTGAAACATGCCAGAAACACAGGAACAAGCAGAGCAAAGAGCCTATGGTGGTAGCTGAGGTGCCAACAGCACCATGGCACAAAGTAGGAATGGACTTGTTTCATCTCAGAGGTAAAGACTATTTAGTGGTAATGGATTACTACTCAAACTTCCCTGAGATGGCGCTACTAACAAGCTCAACATCAACTTGTGTCATAACACATGCTAAATCTATCTTCGCCAGGCATGGCATCCCACACATCGTGGTGAGCGACAATGGCCCCTGCTTCAGCAGCAAAGAATGGCAGAAGTTTGCAGTGCAATATGATTTCAAGCATGTGACGTCAAGTCCACACTATGCACAGTCAAACGGGCAAGCTGAAAAAGGAGTTCACATTCTCAAGCAACTCCTAAAGAAAGCAGCTGACAGTGACTCAGATCCCTATCTGGCTTTATTGAGCTACAGAGCATCACCTCTTCAGTGCGGCCTATCACCAGCTGAACTGCTGATGAAGAGGAAGCTACGAACAATGTTGCCGAGTCATCAAAACGACAAATTAAAGCAAAAGAATCACTCAAAGATTGAACATAAGCTACGACAACAGAAAATGATGCAAAAGTCATTCTATGACAGAACAACCAAGCATCTCCCTCCACTGACTACCAACGACACAGTCAGGATTGAGGATGCTGATGGATGGAGTACAAAAGCAACTGTCCTGCAAGAAGTTGCTCCACGATCGTACACGGTGAAAACTGATGATGGACAAATCCTCAGACGCAATCGTCCAAATTGTCCAAAAGCAAGCTCAGTGCTGTCTGTCCCATAGCAGAACATGACAGCGGCAGCCTCGTTTGGAACTATTGGGAGCTACGTGAACCACGTGACCGCGCTGGCGGCGACATCAAAGGCTGTCGCCACTCTGTTATATCTATCGCTCTGGTTATACAGAAATAAAAGACCCTAAATGCAGAATCAGTGAGTAATTAATAAGAAAGTAATCAAAATGCAGAATTCAATATATCCATGTTATTTAAAAAAAAAAGTGAATCCCCTCTTTTTGTGAGACTTGTCACAGCCCATGCTGCCACTGATAGACTGCCTGCAGTCAACTATTTATTCCGCCTATATTTTACGTCTTTTGGGATGGAATAAAACTGCAGTCCGGGGTTTCTTTGGCGACTGCTATCACAGTCAACAGCACAATATAATCCTGGCATCTTTCAAATAACGTCAATTTTCGGTCTCTTGCTGATTTCCTCCTACTACTCCACTTGTTCTGGTAACGTGACATGCTGGGATCTGTGCCCAGATCGCCCTGATTCGGACACAAATATGGCGGCGCAGAAACACAGTGACGTCATGTGAATCTAATGAATAGTTCCAAACGAGGCTGCCGCTGTCATGTTCTGCTATGGGACAGACAGCACTGAGCTTGCTTTTGGACGGTAAATATTAAAAAATAAACCGTACAAAGGTATATTTACAACTGTTACTGAATTACTGTATGTACATCAATGTCAGTTTTCAAACAAAAGGCAAAATCTTCTTGCTTCAAGGTTTTATTTGTCACTCTAAAGTGAAGATTAGCCTGCCCTACAGTAAAAATGGCATAAGAAGAGGAGTAAAGCAATATATTAAGCGGGCATATATATATTTAAGCATAAAAGATGTTCAATCAAACCCACACAGTTTGAAACAACGTTCAAAACACACACACACAGCCAGTATCACAACTAAATATAAAGCCTGTTAGCTTAATGCTAACGTATAATGCAAAACCTCATAGACGGGCTAACAGAAATTAGCATCGATATCGCCATTTTGCGGCAACCGAGCCACAGCAGTAAAGCTGCCAAAACCTGGCTTTAGCGCTGTCAACACGTCACAGTTTTAATATTTTTTTCATGCAAGAAAGTCACCGTTTAATCCGGAGTCTGTGGTCAGTTCATAACGTTTGTTAGGAACTTGCACCGATGTTTGTTCTGGGAGAAGTGCAGAGTCTGTGTGAGCCCCGACCGGGGACCAGGGGAGGCGGCTGTCACAGCAGCAGCAGCCGCTCTACCGAGCTGATCTGCCGGCGGGCCGACCGTCCGTCCTCCCGTCGGAGGAAACGAGCCAAGTAACGTATCCGCATGCTTTTAGAGGTTTACCGCTGGCTTGTTAAATTATTTTGAAGAGATTAATGTTGGTCTCATTGATGAAATTTAACAACTGTGGCAGTGGCATTGTTTGAATGAAAAGTGAGCAGGGCTGCTTCTGGGTTACGTAAATAAATAAATGTTTTTCAATGAACCGATCAGTCTAATAATTTTTATTTTGTTAAGTCAACATGGTTACTGTACTTGGGAAAGATTATTACCACTTTATAACTTAAAATTGGTCAGTATTTCGTCAACGTAGCTCAGTAGTTTCTTGCTGTGCAGCCATAGAAACATAGTCCATGAGCCAAGACCCCAAAATTGGCCTCCCGCAATCGAACGGGTGGGCAATTTCTAGTTTGTTTTTTTGACTTGGTAGACATCTCTAGTGAACAGTTTGGCATGATAACCATTGCAAACAGGTAGCTTAGTGGTGGTTATCATGTGTTGAATAGGTGGACTGGTAGAGTCGAAACTTGAAAACTGTGTATAGTGCTTGTTCGGTATTATGCTGTTTGTTGACCACTCAGTGCCTAAATCACTTCAAGGATGTTTTTCCCTTTTATCAAGACCCTACTGTAATAATAATAGACTCACCTCAGGCAATGTTCCCTCTAATTTTCGAAACTCCTGAGCAGAAATTCAACTCCCCTGATGACCTGCTTGAGCGACTGTGAGCGAAAACTCAAGCGTACACAGTACGTCCACATGCTGGTGCTATGGCCTCACCTCTCCAACTCCAAATATCAATACAATTGGCTATTACTATTATGATTAATAACAGATTATTTTGACAGCATTACCTATACTCCATATCTAGGTCAGTTACAGTTAATGATAACAAAATACAATATTGTTTTGGCAAAATAGATTTTGCATTTATTGCCATACAATATGAAAAAAATACCTAACATCAAGTTGGTGTCATCAGCTCTTGGCACAGAAGCATTCTTGATATTAACAGTAATAATAATTCTCAAGCAAAAACTTAAATCATAGTTGCACTACAGACTACGGTTTAGGTCATGAATTTCACAATTCGAAGCGCACATTAGGGAGAAATGGTCATGGATATGAGTGTGCAACTTTTTTTGTCTTCTGGGCAAAGAGGTGGGGAGCAGTGTGCAATTGCACAGTAAAACACCTTAGAGGGAACAGTGACCTCAGGAATATGTGAATGAAAATGTGATAAAAATTAGAACATACACATGAAATAGCCAACGTTTTTAGAGTGTTTTACTTTTCATGCAATAACAAGAACAAACAAATATTTTTTTACACAATTAAAATCAACTAAAGAGCTTGCTCCTTCTGTCACAAATAATGTGGAGCATACTGCCAGTACAGTATTTCAAGTGTCCCTCTGTCAATGACCTACGCCTGGCCAACAGCCTGAACGAGTTCTACTGCCGCTTTGAAAGACAATGGGACAGACCTGATATCCCCCACACCTCCAACCACCAGCCATCGATCAGCAACAGCTCCTCCAAACCTGGATCACCTACACAGCCCCACACCCAAGTGCCACCCTCCCCCACACCTCTCACACCTCTCACACCTCTCACACCTCTCTCCATCATAGAAATCAAATCAAATCAAAGAAGGAGAGGTGAGAGAAGAGACTGTTTAAACGGCTGAACCCGTGCAAAGCTGCAGGCCCAAACTCTAGCCGTTTTCCTACTAACATCAGCGGGTCGACGCAGGTTTTTTAAATGCGTGTCGACCCGCTAACAATCGGCATTTGGCTCCTTTCCCATTGATCAAAATGAGCCGGGTCTGTCTGTCTAACCCCCGCATAAACCAGTCGCCCCGCTTTCATTCGCAGTGCGAGAAACACCGTGTCATGCGGGGGGCGACCGCCATTCCAAAGGACCGCCATTCCGACGGTCTGCCAGTCCGAAAATTCCCGAAGGTCCGTCATTTCGAACTTCCCGAGGGGCCGCCGTTCCGAATGTGTTCTAATTTGAAAATTGACCGGATTCTCTCGTGGTTTGACTTCCTGCCCGGCTTGACACGACGCGCCGCGGGGACAGCGCCCGACCGGCCCCTCCGGTACAAAAATAAGGTGCAAACCCAGCTCACTTCTAGTAATTCCAGACCTGCATGGGAGGCTGTTAAATCAATGATGGGCATGCAGTCAACTAGGAACCCTATCTCCCTCGCTGGCCTGTCAGATAATGTGCTTGCCAGTGATCTAAATAGTTTTTATAATCGTTTTAATATTGCTGATTTTAGTAATGAGCTATCAGCATATAGACATATTCCCACTGCCCAGCCAGATGATCCCATTGAAATAAGAGAGGACACTGTATGCAAACTTTTCAGAGGTGTAAAAGCAAGAAAAAGTCCTGGGCCAGACAACATTGGTGGTAGGCTTTTGAAGAGCTGTGCAGAGGAGTTGGCTGGCATCTTTACCCTCATCTTCAGGAAATCCCTCCAGCTCTGCAGTGTCCCTCGTCTCTGGAAGGACTCGATCATCGTCCCGGTCCCCAAGATAAGAGCACCAAAAACCCCAAATGACTTCCGGCCTGTTGCTCTGACGTCCCTCGTCATGAAATCATTTGAGCGCATTATAAAAGCTGAGATTTTAAGCACAACGCAAAGCAGGCTTGATCCTCTGCAGTTTGCGTATAGAGCAGGCAGGAGTGTGGAGGACGCCGTTAACACTCTTCTCAGCCTGGTCTTGGGTCATCTTGAAGGAGCACAACATTTTGCACGTCTCCTTTTTATAGACTTTTCCTCTGCTTTTAATTGCATACAGCCACACATTTTAGCTGACCACTTGACCAACTCATATAACCTGGACCGGGGCCTAGTATCTTGGATTGTTGACTTTTTAACCGACAGACCTCAGAGGGTGAAAGTAAATGGCTTTTTATCTGATGTACTTTTATCTTCCACTGGCTCCCCTCAAGGCTGTGTCCTTTCACCACTTTTATTTATTTTATACACAAATGACTGTCGTAGCCAACATCCTGATAGGCACATTCTTAAATTTGCCGATGATTCTGTGATTGTGTCTCTTTTAAACAACCAAGATTGTACCCACGGCCCAGTGGTTAATGATTTTAGCGAATGGTGTGAGAGTTCATTTTTAAAGATTAATGTTTTAAAAACCAAGGAACTCATTGTTGATTTTAGGAAAAAACCTCCGCCATATCCCCCTGTTTTTATTCATGGTCAGGCAGTTGACACTGTTCAACAGTACAAGTACTTGGGCACTATCATTGACAGCAACCTCTCATTTGAGGCGAACACTGATGCCATTTGCACAAAGGCCCACCAACGCATGTATTTTTATCGAAAGCTGAGAAGTTTTAAGGTAGACACCACTTTTATGAAGATATTTTATTCTTGTTTTATCGAGTCTATTTTAACCTTCTCTTTTATTTGTTGGTTTGGGTCCCTCACTGCTAAAGATAAAAATAGGCTCAGTAGCATAGTGAGGATGTGTGGCAGGATTGCAGGGACAAGCTTGGAGGAGCTCTCTGTTTTGTACAGAGCCAGGGCGACTAGGAAAGCTAAGATGATCCTGTCCGACCCTGTTCACCCGCTGGCCTCCCATTATAGGCTCCTGCCATCTGGCCGCCGGTACACGGTACCCAGGCTCAGAACAAATAGATTTCGGAATACTTTTGTACCAATTACTATTGGTTTTTTAAATCAGCCACTGTGAGCCTGCCCCCCTTCCCCCCCGAGGCACTGGTGCCCGGAGTCTTAATGTTTGTGATTGAAATGCACTTTTTATGTTTTGTATTTGACTTGTTTGTGTTTTGGTGTTGCTCTGCCTGTCGCATAACAAATTGCCCCCTCGGGGGATAATAAAGTTTTCTGAACTGAACTGAACTCCCCCTCCGCCTCCAAAGTTTCACCCAGGTGCAAGTCTGATGCATTACATCCATGGTCTGATGCAGCCGCGGCACTCCTGCTGAAAATAAATGTCCTTGCTCTGTGCTTTGGTTAGGTTTAGGCAATGTAGAAAGGAGTTGGTTAAGTTTAGTAAAAAGGTTAGGTAGAGGCCAATAAAATCGCAGTTAGTATCTCCCCCGGGAGTCGAACCCTGATCCACCGCGTCAAAAGCAGATGCTCTGACCACTACGCTACCACCACAATTAGGCTTGTTTACTCTGTGCCAAACCATTCAAGATTTTTTCAGGTTCGGAATGGCACCCTTTCTTTCAGGTTCGTAATGGCACCCTTTTCCCATAAATAATTAAGGGTCGGCATTCCGACAAATTAAAGTAAACGTTCGGAATGGCACCCTGGAACCGTGTCATGCCACAGCCGCCCGCCACGGAGGACAGCGAGTCTGCCGCGGCCGCCTTATGATGGACATCCGCGGCACAACATACATTCTCCGACTACCCATTCTACAGTGTTAAGGTTCGGGTTAGGGTAAGGTTAAGGGTTAGGGCTACTTAAAGCAGATATCATCGGCACGGCCGTTTCGGCTAATGCTGTGTTCAAGGCAGGCTTTTGAAACCGTAAGTTACAGCTTCAAGTCACAACTACGACTTGGTAGCGTTCCAGGTAACCCGTAGCTCGTGTTTTTACCGTCCTGTTGTCTGTGAAAGTTCCCTATAACGGCCACTCGTAACTTCCGACCCGTGAACTCGTACCAGATCGAACTGGTATGACTTCACAGGAAGGAAAAACACAAAGTACGAGTTTCCTTGAACGCACCATGAGTTAGCAGCCCCCGCCCTTGTCAGGCATCAATTGGTCCTCGTGCTACGTCACCACATTCACGCGCATCCCTTGGCTGCACACACAGCCCTTCATGCCGTTCTCTCCCCTCATTGGATAACACTTGTATCCCACAAGGAAAATTTTCTCCTCGGGTTACAGCAGAGCAGAGTGACGGAGAGACTCGTGTTTAGGCTGAAATACTTCATGTAAGTGATTGCTGACGGAAAATAGGACTATTTAGGACTTATATTAACAAAAACATTCCACTGATATCTGCTTTAAGTCAGAGAAATGGGAGGTCGGACTAATGGACTCAAAAATAAAGAAATGTATGGTCGGAGAAATGGGTAGTCAGACAGACGTCCCGCAGGGTTGCCAACTCTCACGCATCTGGCGTGTGTCACACGCTTTTAGGTCCTGTCTCACGCTCTCACGCCACTCAAACAATTCTCACGCCAAAATCAAGCGATTTGGCAAAAAAAAAAAAAAAAAAAAAATTTAAAGCAAGCTTTGGCACTCATCAATAGGCTCTCTGATTGGTGTGCGCGATGCTTATCCGCGTGTCGATTGGACGGCTGCTCAAGCCTGTGATCACAGCACAGTAGGACGGGGAGTTGTCGATCCGCGACCCCCCCCCCCCAACAGCGGCACGGTGCTGAAGCCTGGACCCGACTTGGTCCGAATCCGATGGCCAAAAAAAAGAGGGAGAGAGCGAAGCCCGAGACACAACCTGACCTGACTGAGTTATGTTTTCGGACTGAACGCGGCTCGAACTCACGCCTGCGGTCGGGCTGGTTGGGCCAGTCCGTTGAAAACTATAAAATCAAGATGCAGACTGGGTAGCCCAAAAGTACAGCCAGGCAGTTCAGTCCAGAGAGCAGAGGAGAGAGAGACAGCGCAGCAACAGGTGTGTGTGTGTGTGTGTGTGCGTACGTCTGTGTGTGTGTGTGTGTACGTCTGTGTGTGTACGTCTGTGTGTGTACGTCTGTGTGTACGTGTGTGCGCAACTGCGCATGCATGCACGTGTGCCATACCTGCAAACTCTGAATGGGTAGAATGTTTATTACAGAAGAGAAACACACATTTCAGGACCTGACTTGTATCATCAGGCTGTAGTAGAAGACTGAAAATCACAGGATATGTCTGTTCTGTCCTTTCATAATAGGCTCAATAGGCTGGTCCAGGCCAAAAGCCAGAGCTCCCCACTAGACCAGTTTCATACACTCCAGCCATACAATGATAGGAACCACAGATCTGCTTTTTTCCCTCTTATCTGAAGCAAATGGTGTTTTCCCTTTATTTTCTTCTCAGAGTACACCAGAATGCTTCTAATACATGTTAAAATCACAATTTTTTTTCTGGGGGGGTGCCCCCAGACCCCCCTAGAGGGATATATTTTGTCACCTATTACACCTCTAGCCTACTCAGTTTGCAGGTAGTGTGTGTGTGTGTGTGTTTATTATTATTATAGACAGCCCCCCCCCCGCGCCAACAGACCAACAGAATCTCACTCCAGCCCAGGACCAAAAGTTGGCAACCCTGCGTCCCGGGTTGACGCAGGTCGGTGCGTTTGTGGGTTTAAACAGGTTTTTTGGCCAGTGGGAAAGGGGTATAAGTCTCCCCCTCCACCCTGAAGCACTGAGCCAATCAGCTGTCTCCGGTGTTCACACACATTTTTTAACACCTCACTGGAGAACTGTCATGTGCCAGCTTGCTTCAAGGCCTCAGCCATTGTTCCAGTTCCCAAAAAGACAAGGCTCACAGGCCTTAATGACTACAGACCCGTTGCTCTGACTTCTGTGGTCATGAAGACTTTTGAGTGCCTCGTCTTGACCCACCTTAAGGACATTACAGTTCACCTACAGAGCCAACAGATCTGTAGATGATGCTGTAAACATGGCCCTCCACTAGCACCTGGACTCCCCAGGATCCTACGCCAGGATACTGTTTGTGGACTTCAGCTCTGCCTTCAATACGATCATCCCAGCTCTGCTCTGTGACAAGCTCTCCCAGCTTAATGTGCCTGACTCCATGTGCAGGTGGATTACGGACTTCCTGACTGACAGACGGTAGTTCGTGAGGCTGGGGAAGCATGTCCCTGACACCCGGACCATCAGCACTGGATCCCCCCAAGGTTGCGTCCTTTCTCCTCTGCTGTTCTCCCTGTACACCAACAGCTGCACATCTGGACACCAGTCTGTCAAGCTCCTGAAATTTGCTGACACCACCCTCATCGGCCTGATTTCTGATGGGGACGAGTCGGCCTACAGGAGTGAGATGGACCGTCTGGTGTCATGGTGCAGCAACCTGGAGCTGAACGCTCTGAAGACAGTGGAGATGATAGTGGACTTCAGAAAGGACCAAGCTGCCCTCCCCCCGTCATCCTCTGTGACTCTACAGCGACCCTGGTTGAGTCCTTCTGCTTCCTGGGCACCACCATCTCCCAGGAGCTCCAATGGGAGCAGAACATCAGCTCCCTCACCAAGAAGCCTCAGCAGAGGATAGGCTATACTTCCTGCTGCAGCTGAAGAAGTTTCACCTCCCTGTGAAGATGCTGGTGAACTTCTACACTGCCACCACTGAATCCATCCTCACATCCTCCATGACAGTCTGGTGTGCTGCAGCTACAGCCAGAGACAAGGCCAAACTGCAGCGTGTCATTCACTCTGCCCAGAGGGTGATCGGCTGCAGCCTCCCATCTCTTCAAGAGCTGTACATCTCCAGGACCAGAGCCAGAATAGCTGCTGACCCCTCTTACCCTGGACACAAACTCTTCCAGCCCCTCCCCTCTGGCAAAAGGCTCCGGTCCATCCGGACCAGGACCTCACGCCACAAGAACAGTTTCTTCCTCTCTGCAGTCAGCCTAATGAACAATGCCCCAGTTCCCCCTAAATAACCCTAAACCTATGGATGTAACATGCTATAATGTTAATGTCATCTTTACTCACTACATCTTAGCCTTCTTAACCTTGGATGTATATATAAACCATTAAAAATGTTCCCTGTATAATGTGATTTCACAAAAGTCCTCTGCTACTTCCTGCTAACAGCAGTATTAAAGCCGATTTTCCCCCTCGCTCCCTCATGCACCCAGTGGAATTAGTGCCAACTAGTGGTGCAAACAAATATTATCTGCAGGGCCTTTCTGCAACTGCAAAGGCGCTCTAAATCATCAGTAGTGGCACACAAATTATGAAATGTGCAACATCGGAGAATGGCCATAATTGGTGTATATGGCATTTTTATGGTCAAAATAGTGAATGCATGATAAATATTGTTAAGCTACTCTTGTGCGAAGGTTATCATACCAATTAATAATCTGGACATATATAGGAATAATAAAATAGCAACAAGAATTTGCCCACCCTTTCGATTGCGTTTGGTGGTCTGGCTCATGGACTAACAGACGTGGTCCAGCGCCGCGGGAGGAATGTTTGGAACTATTGAGGGCTCCATAACCCGGAAGTCGGCCCGCCATTTTTTACACCGGAGTCCTATGGGAGTGTCGCCACTCTGTTATATCTATCGCTCTGCCAACTTGTAGGGGCCGCCACTTTCTCTCTCGTTGCTACATTAGTTTTCTACGGTGGCCCGGAGGACTCAACGCACCTCCCAGGTTCGCGATTACGCACCTGACTCAAAGACGGTTTATAAACCAAGACCTTTCATGACGAGTCAGCTTCCTGTATGCATGTCACGTGGGCTTCTGCACGGCCACGCCCCTTTAGAGAGACCAGAGGCAGTTTGGAGTGTATTGATTCCTATGGGACAATTTAATGTGAACACCGATTATGATCGGGCCTTTCTCCCCACGGTCACTGAAGCAAATTTTGGACTCATTTTTCACAAGCCACATCTCTTCTGAACAGTTTGACACCAAAATGGTAATTTTCAGACGGAGAGATCCGGAGAAAATCCACTTTGTTCAAGACCTGTCTCTGTCTCTACGACACACTCTCGCGAGATTTGGCACAGATCTCCTAGGCAACGTCAAACAAACGGCCGCGAACCCCCGTGAAAATGATTTAAATTATTTTTGGCATGCTAAATATTACTGTTAGTAGTGTAAATATTTAATGTTATCATAAGAAAATAAAAATATCTCACTTTCATCTACTTACAAATTGTATAAATCCACACACACGTTCACAGACGAGGTGGGGTGACGGTTGGCCACGCCCATTTAGAGAGACAGGAAGTGTATACCATTTCATATCATTGGAGCAGCCGCTCATGGAGTATCTTTCCATTTATTGAATAGCCTGACTGGAGCATCTGGCTTGTCTTGTTTGTTTGTTTTTTTTAACTTTATGCAACTGTTCATCACTTTTTATTGTTCCCTGGAAACACGTCCGGTCTCTCAAACTACCGCGTTTGTTTAGCCTATTTATTACGGTTGTTTTTGTTTTGTTTTTGTTTGTTTTTACCCCCGAGTGGGGCTGAGCTCTGCAGGGCCACCGTAGTTTCCTGTCCTTAAACGTCCGGCTCATGTGCCTCATCTCCTGTAATGGGCTCTATCAGAGAATGGCTCTGGCTCTATGCACAGCTCCACTACTTCCTGAACTTAATGCGGCTCCTTTGTTTCCTGTCTTACATTATTCGACAAACTAATTAATCCAGGTGTGTCTGACCATTGTGACTACTCAGACACACCTGGATTAATCAGTTTGTCCAATAATGTAAGACAGGAAATAAAGGAGCAGCATTAAAGCAGATAACAGCGGCACGGCCGTTTCGGCTAATGCTGTGTTCAAGGCAGGCTTTTGAAACCGTAAGTTACAGCTTCAAGTCACAACTACGACTTGGTAGCGTTCCAGGTAACCCGTAGCTTGTGTTTTTACCGTCCTGTTGTCTGTGAAAGTTCCCTATAACGGCCACTCGTAACTTCCGACCCGTGAACTCGTACCAGATCGAACTGGTATGACTTCACAGGAAGGAAAAACACAAAGTACGAGTTTCCTTGAACGCACCATGAGTTAGCAGCCCCCGCCCTTGTCAGGCATCAATTGGTCCTCGTGCTACGTCACCACATTCACGCGCATCCCTTGGCTGCACACACAGCCCTTCATGCCGTTCTCTCCCCTCATTGGATAACACTTGTATCCCACAAGGAAAATTTTCTCCTTGGGTTACAGCAGAGCAGAGTGACGGAGAGACTCGTGTTTAGGCTGAAATACTTCATGTAAGTGATTGCTGACGGAAAATAGGACTATTTAGGACTTATATTAACAAAAACATTCCACTGATATCTGCTTTAAGTTCAGGAAGTAGTGGAGCTGTGCATAGAGCCCATTACGTAACAACCTCTGCAGGTGACAGTAGCCTACACACCTGACTGACACACACACACCAAATAGCCAGATAAGGAACCTAAAATTATTACAACTATACCACTGTGATAACTAGGCTAGATTACAATGTTTGCCAATTCGTTTATTTTTAGTATAAGAACGTAAAAGTAATCAACCACTCGAGACACATTTTAAACTGCAGAGTTCTCTAGGATCCTCTCCTGGATAAGACTAGGATCAACCATAGGATCAACAAAAAAAATTAATTTAGCACAAAAAAAGGACTTTCATATTTTCAACAGACTGTATTACCACAATAGCTCCCTCTGCCCCCTGCTGCTTTTCTTCTGTTTATAGCCTATTGGCTCTTGTTTTATTTATTGTCTCGTTTTTTGTTTTTACTATAAAATAAAACCTTGTATTATGTTGTTGATATTTTCTTGCTATCAAAGCTGTATGCACCTCTGGTTTTCTCTGCCTCATCTTGTGCGTGTTTACTGCCCTCCCTCTACTGTTCAACATAATAAGTGCAGAGACACCTCAGTGTGGAGCGTCTTTATTAAAAAAAAAAAAAAGAAGTTCAGCTTTAATTTTTCTTATTGACATTTAGTTTTTATTGTGGTCTCAAAAAGTACAGCACAGACAAATGAAGCGCACAGTTACAATATCTAGGTTTACTTTAGGCTTTACTGAAGAATACAGAACGCCAGAGCAAGTCACAATGAAAATATCATCATGCAGTTTGCGGTCTTATAGGCAGTTTCAAAGCAGAATATACAGCAGCATGTATCTAAAGTCATCTACAGTATCATGGGACACACTGGCCCTCATATTCCAATACACAAATTACTGATTTACTATCATAAAGGAAACTGCATCTTTCTTTTTTTTTATACAGTAGTGCAAAGCTGACCATAGCAAAGCAAAACCAAGTTCAAGCAGGAGATGAAACCAGCACTGACATTCACTGAAGTAAACAGCTGCGTAATACTGACAGAAAGCATTGACATTCACCTCAATGAGACAAAGATACTCAATACTATTAAAACACAATCAACAGTGCAAGCATGGCAGTAAATTAATGTGGTTTGTCTTTAGGTTTTCTGATGGGAACATTTGTCAGAGCTGAGTGCGCCGACGCTTGACGCCAGCACTCGTGAGTCATACTGTGGTCACGTGATCACGAGAAAACTTGTACATGTGTCACATTTGGGTTTTTGTTTATTTGTCATTCAGTGGAAAAAAAAGTGTGACTCAGAGCGGAAAAACAATCAAACTGATGCTTCACAGACAATAAACTGAAACTCTATTTAATTCCAATTGTGTTCTTCTGTCTTGTTCAGACCGTTTTAAATCCAAGTGAGACTCTCTTGGTAAAATAAAGATAAAATTAAGAAATACATTATAGAAAAGAATACAGCCTGCCCACAGTAAGAGTGAACAGTGAAATTTACCAACATCATGTGAATAAAAAGTAATCACTTGAAGAGATTTTTGAAGCTGGTGCATTGACTGGCTGGTCAACACCTCCATCTTTAGCATCTGGTCTCTTCGGTTTTAATATTGATCACCTGATTAATTCTCTATGGAGCTAATGTCTTGTTTCTCTGGTGTTTGTTGTTGCTTTTGTAAGAGATACTACTCAAAGCTGCTATGTGTAGCATTTTAGATCATTAATAACCAACTGAAATAAGAAGCAAATGAGATCATGGTGGAAAAGATGGAGGCCCCTCAAAATGATTGCAGTAATACTTTACCTCTATTAAATGCTACACGTAGCAGCTACTGCATGAATTGATTAGTGTTCCAGCTCTGAGTTTAAAAGCAAAAAAAAACAACTACAACAACAAAAAACATTCAGGCACACATGGTGCAAATAAACACATGTAGAGAAATGTGCAGTGAGATGAATGTAAATTATTGCTTTGGCTGATACAACAGTGGACACAGTGTCACATTCAATGGATTAAAAGAGAATCAAACAATCATGAAAGTGAGCGCGTGAGGAACATTCAAAACTGAATATATGCACAGGGTTAAATCAAAGGCAAAAGCTTTTGCAAACCTCTAAAATAAATGTTCATAAATGTTTTGTTTTTATAGAGGAAAAAAAAAAAGATTGTACTATCCAATCAGGAACAGCGCTGCAAAAATGCTACACATTTAATATCTGTAACACAACAAAACTGAACAACAAGTTTTTTTTTTTTAATATTTATGAACATCATTTAGCAGGTTTACAAAACTGAAGTCTGAGCTCACGAGAAACAAACCGCTGCTGTGATTCTAAATTCTCCACATTCGAGATTTTGGCAACAAGTAGAATCTTAGGTGTTGATGTCACATTGACATGATATTAATAATAAAGTACAGTACAATCTATAGCAACTACCTAATACAGACAAAGTTAAGAGATGCACTGGCTTTTGATTTGACTTTTGATTGAATCGGCACCAGCTACATTTCTTCATTTAAATCATATATCTATAGCTCTTCAATTTGAATATAAAATTTGCCCAAGCAGCTGTAATTGCCAGGATATTCTGAGCTGATGATCACTAAGAGGGATTTTTTTTGGTAGAGAAAGTAAATTTGGTTTGTTGTTAGAATAAGCAGAATAAAGGTTGCGAACTGAGGTGTAACGGCTGTGATACAATCGTCATGAATCATTAAAGCAACAGAATAAAGGATGAGTCTGTGGTGATGGTGTGGTGCAGCCTCCTCATGCACAGCTACAATCGCTATGGTCATCTCTGATGCTGGTGGTCTAACGCTGCAGTGAGGGCGTAGAGGCAGTGTGTGTGTGTGTGTGTGTGTGTGTGTGTGTGTGTGTATGTGTGTGTGGTGGTTGGATGAGCCGTTGGCAGTGACAGCGACATGATGTTTACTGGGAAAAGTCGGGCTGAGCAGAGGAGGAAGAGAGCCTCCCCAGATGTGTGTCCAGCTGTTGGAGTGTGAGTGTAAAGGGTTTTCTGATTTCTGATTTTCAGTTGGCCTGCAGGACACCCAGGGAGACCTCTGTGGGGGGGTGAAGGGCTCAGTGCAGGGCTTGGGCGTCAGTAGTGTGTGTGTGTTTGTGGTGTGTGTGTGTGTGTGTGTTTAGAGGTTGACCAGGTGGAGGTCGGAGGCGGAGAAGTGGGGGCACAGAGCCATGTCCGGGTTCTTCAGCTGCCGCAGGATCCTCCGGTGGAACTTGGAGCGGACCCGGTTGAACTCCATGATGTCGCTGGGATCCTCCTCGATCCAGAAACGGTGGAACTCCTGCATCAGGTAACCTGTCAAGGAGGAAGGGAAATAAAATACTTTCATATTGATGGATCACATGACTCTAATAGTCTGATTTCAAGTTCTTTCAGTTCATCGATTCGATTTTCCAGGACACTCGGAGGTTGATTATTTATCAGGCCTGAAACCAAAACACTGAGCTAAAAGAGGCTGAAACACTGTAGAACTGAGGAAAACCTCCTTAATTAACGTTAGTTAGTACATTATTAAACATTAATATATAAACTAATGTGTTAATTAATGCTGAATAATGCATACATAATGATAACTAATTACATTATTCAACTTTTATTATTACTTAATAATTTATTAACTAACTTTGAGTAGTAAACATTGATTAACTTACTTACTAATAGGCTACATTAATTAATGTGTTTCCTAATCCTAAGTAATACATAATAATGATTTTTAATATATCTGTAAACAGTTAATTAATGCTTAATAATGAACTAACTAACGTTAATTAAGGGACCCTTATTGTAAAGTGTTACCAAACCTCAGAGTTCGGATATTTAAAATTTTGTAGAGATTAGAAACATACAGTAATTGACACAGGTATTGAGGAGGTGTTATACTGACCTCTACTGTCTACTTTTGTAAATGTTTTTGTTCTGAATAAACACAGGAAACAGCAATAGAAGCAACATTTTTTTTTACTGATTTTTATTTTCTCCTGTTCTGTTTGTATTTTGTGTTTTTTGTTTCTTTCTTTGTTTGTTTTATATATAGGCTATATATGGGTTAAAAAACAAAAACAAATAAAGAGTCATTCCATCACTGATATTGTTTCGGGATGGATATTTATGTTGTTGTAATTTTTGTGTTAATTCATTGAAAATAAAAATATATTTTAAAAACAAACAAACAAACAAAAAAACAATAGAAACAACTAGATATCTGAGTTGTATATGGTGTGAGCATACTGGTCAGACTGAACTGTCCCATGATGCATTGCAGCTCTTCGGAAAAAACAATGACGTTCTGACTGACACATACAGTACATATGTTATTGCCACTCACAGAAGGTCTGCTGGAAGTGCAGCAGACTGGGCATCTCCGGGGCCACGTTGTACAGGTGGGTCTTCAGAGCGCCGCTCACCAGCAGACAGTGAGCCAGGTCTGTGATGTTGATGCCCACGATCGCAAAGGAATAGCTGGAGAAAGGAGAGAAAAAATACATAGTGTATGTTAAAGCAGAAGTAAGTGGTCCGGTCGTTTTCGCTAATGCTGCGTTCCAGGCAGGCTTTTGAAATCGTAAATTACAGCTTCAAGTCACAACTTACGACTTTGTAGCGTTTCAGGCAACCCACTCGTGTTTTTCCGACCTGTTTTACCGGTGAAAGTCACTATAACGGCCACTCGTAACTTCCGACCGGTGAACTCGTACCAGATCGAACTGGTACCACTTCACGGTCGGAAAAATACGAGTTTCCTTGAACGCACCATAACAGTCCTCGTCCCTACGTCACCACATTCACGGCGTTCCTTGGCTGCACACACAGCCCTGCATGCCGTTCTCTCTCCTCATTGGATAAAAAACTGTAGGATACGATAAATGTTTTCTCCTCGGCTCAGAGCAGAGCAGAGGGACTGACAGACCCGTGTTTCAGTCCAAACACTCTATGTAAGTGATTGCTGTCGGAAGATATAACTATTTAAGACTTATATTAACACAAATATATCACTTAC